>NC_025996.2:19419703-19477289 GCF_000442705.2 Elaeis guineensis
AAATGATGACATAAAGTTTTATTGTGTATTATGGTTATTATTGATCATAGGTTATTCAAGTGAATCGTAAGTTCAAATTCGATGTGAGAATAATACTATGATATTACTTTTAGTTGAAAGTTGACTATTATTGACAGATAAAGATTTGATAATAAAATGTTATTCCAGAATGGACTAAGAAAGTTTTTTTTATGATGCTTGATTGAATATTTACGAAATTGAATTTGGTATGTGGATTATATATAAAGTGGCATATTAGGATGAATGCATATTTGGAGATATTGCAAAGAAGACTATTTCTTATTGATGAAATTGATTTTGAGATTGTAGGATATTATCGTACTGGAATCTTTAATCATCCTTAGATCTAAAATAGATCTTATTATGTCTCTTGGAGACTACTGATGTGTATGAAATTTCAATTTAAAGATTTCGTATCTAAGTTGATCAAGAGATTTTCTGATATTATTGTTGAGGTTTATTTTTTAGATTAAGATCTGATTTATATTTATTTCAGATCAAGGGATCCATGTGAATTTACAATTTAGAATTTTGGATTTGGATTTAGAAATTGATATGAAGTTCCTTTGCTTTTGTTAACAAGGTCCCTAATTGAATCTACTATTAAATGGAGATTTGATTTTTTTTTAAGCTTGTATGATTGTTATAAAAGGATATTTGATAGATATTGAAGATCCTGATGATAAAAATTTTAGAAAAAAATAATGATTTGAAATTCTTATATATTCTGATTATGTCCAAATTTGGTGGAGCATCGAAGGATTTTTTTTTTCTCCATTAATTTGACTTATAAAGATTTTTAGTTTGAAAATTATCGAATTGAATTGATATGAGAATTGAGATTTGATTCATATTGATTATAGTAAATCTATATGATGGTTTAAATATGATATTGGACTCAAGAGTTAATCAGATTATTGTACACCAGTAAAGGTATGAATGAGAATCGAAAGTTAATCTTTGATTTCAATTGAAATTTAAAATTTTAGGATAAAAAAATAATTTGATCAAACTTTTTTGGTGAACCTAAAAAATTTTGATTGTTAGATCAGAGTGCGCAGCGGAAGCATGTAATCTGGACTATTTTGAGTAAGTCAGGAATGTTGACCCTTTGAGTTAAAGAATTATGATAGATGATATGGTTTGATACGAGAAATTTATTGATATTAGAAAGAATAATATTAAAAAAAAATATATAATAATAATTTGATAATGAATCGATTAATTAAGAGTTGTTAATGTTTAGATAAAGAAAATTGATATACTTACTTAGAATAGAGACATTGAAAAATATAGTTTTGATTTAGATCAATTTTTGAGTTATTGATTTTTATTATGGAATGACTTAATGATAAAATTTGCTTCAAGAATTAGAATATTTAAGAATTTGAGGGTTTGAGTAAGAAAATTTCGATGACTAGAAAATAGTGATATTGATTCAATCAACAATGGTGATACTGATCTTTATGAAATGACTTAATGATGAAGTTGTATCGAAAATTAAAATATCAAAAGTTCGAGAATGAGATGATAAATCTTCAACCTTTGAAAGTACGAATAAGAGAAAATATTTTTAATTTTGATTAATTGGGATGTCATCATATGATTCATAGAAGTATGTTTTTTCTATCTTATGATGGGTTGAAATTAAGAGTGGTTAATATTTTAAAATAAATAAATAAATAAATGAATGATGATGAATGAAGTTCTTATGCAGGAATAGAGACATTGACCTTTTTCTATTCACAAGAGATAGATTTGATTTTAATTTGAGTCATGAGATATTGAATATTAATTTTTACAGAAAATAAGATCATAATTTCGAAATCTTGAAACATTAAAAATCTTTGAGATGGTGATCTTGATAAATAAGAAAATGGATGATTTCGTTCAGATCAATATTTGATGCATTTACTTTTTCCTTATGGAATGATTTAAGAATGAATTTATATTAAGAATTAGAATATTGAAATATTTATGGATGAGTTTCAAGTAAGAAACTATGAAGACTCAGGCAAGAAAATTTTTGAGGACGAAATTTCTTTTAGAGGAGAAGAATGTGAGGCCCGGCCCAAGCAACGAATCCAAAGCCCAAAACAAAAAAAAAGGAAGGAAAACAGAGGAGAAGAACTCCCGAAGGGAGTCTTCTTCCTCCGTTCACCGGCTTCTAATCGGAGTCGGAAACAAGTTTCCTCCGGCTCTATTTAAGGAGGAGAACCCTCCTCTCTCCTCTCATCGAGAAATCCCGGAGCAAAACGGCGGCAATCGTCGGAAATTTCTCACGGAGACCCGTCGCTGTGCCATCCAATTTCTCGCCGGAAAAGCTTCGCCGGCGACGGAGGTAAGCCTCCTCCTCTTCCTCTCTTCTCCCCCTTCCTTTCCGTGCCGATGTGCACGCTCGCCGACGACCGGAGTCGCCGAATTTTGTTGCGGAAGAATTTTCTTTTTTTGTCATTTTGCCGATGCCGGTGGTCACCGCCGACCACCGGTTTGGCCCTCTTCTTATCGGTGAGTCACCCCCTCCTGCCGACGGTCGCCCCATACCGGCTGCACCGCCGGCCGGCCACCCAACGAGGGGACCTCAGGGTCCCCTGTTTTGGCCCAAAGGAACCCACGGGAGAAGAAGAAAAGAAGAAGAAGAAGGAAAAAAAAAGAAAAAGAAAAGAAAAAGGAAAAGAAAAGAAAAAGAAGGAAAAGAAAAAAAAAGAAAAAGAAAAGAAAAAGAAAAAAAAAAAGAGAAAAAGAAGTAGAAAATAATATAATAATAATATAATAATAATAAATAAGATTTTCTCTCCTCTCTCTTTCGTGAAGAAAAAGAAAAAAAAAGAAAAAAGAAGAAAGAAAAGAAGAAAGAAAAATAAAATTAATTAATAAATAATGATATAAATAATAAAATATGAGAAAGAGAGTTTCTCTCTCTTCAACCTGAACTAGTATTTTCTCTCTCTAGAATTGGATTTTCTCTCTCTATTTTCTCTCTCTACTTTCTCTCTCTAGAATTCTCTCTAGATTATTTCTCTCTCTTAAGATTTTTAAAATTTTGAGAAGAATGATGATGAATTTAAATGATCCTCGTGATGAATTTTTGATCTTTGATCGTCGGACGGTACACCGACATCCACTTTGATCAGGTCAGGTATTTTTAGATTTTATTTCTCATAATTTTATTGAATTGTCCACATGATAATCTTAGCATGATTTGATCTGATCGATCGAATTTATTGAATAATATCGTCTGAGGAGTTCAAGATGAGTTTTCTCTCTCTAGAATTTTCTCTCTCTAGAATTTTCTCTCTCTAAAATATTCTCTTTCCTGATTGATTCTCTCTCTAAAAAGGTTAGTGAATGAAGAAATTTTTTTTAATAATCCTGATCTGATTCTAATGAAGAACCCTGATCCATGATTGTCTGACGGCGTACTGGCACCCACCTTGATCAGACCATGAATCTTTAGATTTGATCATCCATGATCCCGATCTAGTCATGACTTGATTTTATCATGTTGATTTCACCACTCAAGATATTGGACCAATCATAATGTTGGATTGTGTCACCTGATCAATTCGAATTGTACCTCATGAATTCTTTCTCTTCTGATTTTCTCTCTCCACTTGATTTTATGAAATCGATGAAGAAACCTCGGCCCTATCACTTCGAATCTGATTTGATCTGATAGTCAAACTTTGGATCATTTAGGTCCTAATTAGATTTTGATTAGATAAAATTAGATGATCGGACCCGATCTAAACCGTTGAAATATGGTATTCGTATTCTTTCTAATTATTGAAATTGATTCTGTATAGGATTGTGGATGTTTGATCATGGGATATCGCGATATGATCTACGAATAGAATTTTTGAAAGAAAATTTATAGAATTATGTAGATTTATTGAAATGCGTTCGAAGTAAGTAATGTTTCACTTTTCTAGATTTATCGGCAAATTATAATGTATTCTTCTGACATGATTTGTGAAACGATGCATGAATTGGATGAATGGTATTTTGTTATGAAAATATCTTATTTGAAATGTTATGATGTAGCATGATTGAACATATTGATTTCATGATGCATTATATTGATTGATTTCGATACTATATGATTATATATTTTATTATCAAAATTAGAATATGAAACATGATTTATGAAGAATTATGATATAAGAAATAATAAGAATTGACAACCTGACTATGTAAAGGACCCTACCAATGGGGGCATGTACGTTGGCAATTGATTGTCCTGAGGGTTTATGTCGCCAGCGAGACCAGCGACATGTCGCCAGAGAGACCAGCGACAAACCGCCAGCGAGACCAGCGGTTCCAAAGGACATGGCTGCCAGATGATTCGCAGCCTACCGCAAGCAGATACGCGGTATTATGATCCTGCAACAGGAAAAATGTAGTCATAGCTCATGGTTGACGAAAAGAAATTGAAGAACAAAAGAAATTGAAATTTCGAAAGAAACTTGAATTTTCGAAAAAGAAATGAATTTGGCATGAATTATGTTGCATAATTGAAATTGATTTCGAATTGATGAACTCTATATGCTTATTTTCTATAAATGATGATTTACTTAAATGCTTGATGAAATCTGTTGAAAAGTGATCATTGCTTACTGGGCTGTTAAGCTTATTACCTCCTATTTTACTATTTTACAGATGTTGAGGAATTAAGATGATACAAGATATGAATGGAAGAGTGATCAGAAGTAGAATCCCTATACTTTTATTTTAGATTGAAAGTCTTATTGAATTTGATGTAAGGCCTATGAATCATTGTTGAATTTATTGAGACATTAAAGAAAAAAAAATTTAGGTCGTTATGTTTTGGATTTAAATTATTGACTAATTATTCCGCTGTTGTTTTAAGATAACATGATAAGATGCCTTGCATGCTTATGGGAAGAGTTTTCTATGAGTATGCGGCGGTTGCCATGACCCTCGATTCACAATCTCGGATCGGGGGCGTGACATTATCCATTCAGTAATGTGTCACCACACAGCTTCGCTATTGTTCAAATGTTCAGTTTGACCTCAATATTATTGGAGATATCTGATCAGGACACCATCTCCACGGGATCTTTTCGATATCGCATGTTGCAACAAAAAGAAAAAAAATAAATAGAAACAATCAAATATGTGGATCAGTCAAAAAAAGCTCGTCTTCACGGGATATGTAAGTTTCATTACGAAAAAAGAAGAAAAATTATAAGATGAGATCACATCCTCAATCTTTGTACCCCTAATCTCTTTCTCACAAGAAGTTCTCCCTTACAAAAGCTCTCTCTCTAGGAAGGTCCTCCTGAATCCCTGAAGCGACTGCTGTCCACTGCCTGATAATCTGTCTAAAGTCTTTGCTCCTATCGACGCCTTGCCTCTACTGTTGTTTTGAGTTCTCTACCAAACAAAACCACTCACGCACACGTCTCTATTCTGTGTGAACAGAGCTTTAAAGCCTTGAATCTATGAGAAAATAGGAGTATAGACTCCTCACAGTACCCAAAAACGTCTCTGAACCATTAGATCATGACTGACAGCACTCTAAGCCGTTTGATCGCATAATGGTCCACAAAAATCCCTGTAGATGTGAGAAACCATAGGAAAATGCCAGCCGGTCTACAGTGGACCATAAGAACTAAGAGGAAATGCTCTCTCGATCCACACGGGTCCCTGTGGACCGTCGGTCCACGCACTGTGCGTGGACCGCGTGGAATAGTGCGCACCCGCATGGGCCTCGGTCGCGCCCGCGTGTGCCCGCCAGGCCTGGGCCGCACTCCGCGCACGCCTACGTATCCACGTGCTGGGCTGCATGCTGCCGCGATCGTGCCATCGCGGCCTTCGCCAGCCCGCCGCTAGCCGCCGTCAGTCTCTACCGCTTCGATTTTCATACCATCTTCAATCGAGCGTATCTCTTTCATCCGATCTTCGTTTGCAGTGATTTTGGATTTGTTGGACTCCGTTCGTCATCGCGGACCTCACTATGGCTCAGTATGGATCGAATCTCGAGACGTCAAATCTCAAAAATATTGGATAAGGCTTGCTGGTAGATATTGCTTTTATCTTCTTCCTTTGTGGTCTCATTGTTGTGACATGGCGATGGGGCTCACGTTTAGGCTCCCGCAGTTTGCCTAATAGGGCTTACATTTAATCTCTTTTTTTTATTTTTTTTAATATATAATCTCTTCTAATAATACCGTGTCTTACTTCGACGAACAACGGTACTGGTTCAACATCACATGCTAGCTACCCAAAAGATTTTTCTCAATGGTTTTAAATTATTTTGCATATTTTCACGTCATCCACGCAATTCTTAACCAGTAGAAAATTTTGAGTGGGCCGAATGCCGCCTCTTTGAAACCTTGTCACTGAAAGGCTAGCCGGCCATCAATTAATTTATACCTTGTGGTAGGTTAACAGAAATATTATGGGTGTTGCGACCAATTCTCTCATCGTCTGATCATCGAAAATGAATACCTACAAAAGAAGTCCGTACTGATCGGAGGTGACTCCGATGGAAACCCTCGACGGTCAAGTCAGGAAGGAGACTAGGCAACAGTAGAAAAGAATCGAAGAGCTCAGTGAGAGAGAGAGCTAGAGGAGAAGAGTTCAGGAGTTTCAAAAGGAACCTCTTCCAGTATTGTTGCCTTCTCTATTTTTATAATAGAGCGTGGCATGACGCCGTCATTAATGGTGCAGACAATGGGAGAACTGTCAAATCGCCGAAGACTGTCAGAGTCATCGTGGGACTGTCAAATCGCCGTGGGACTGTCAAATCACTAGGGTTGACTCATGTCTTAGGTGGGATAATGTCCCGGTGCGGCCGTGCCATACGCCGTTGTCAGGACGGACAGTCTCCAGCAGTCGTACGGTGTTTGAAGGAGCCGACTGACTGTATATCGGTGCCCGATCAAGGAGTGTCGGGTGAAAACTCAGGGACCTTCCGATGGTCGGTCAAACGCGTCGCGGGAGTCGGACGTCGGGCTCCTCATTTCGGCCAGTCGAGAGCGGAGAAGGTTTGTCCGACCGACGTGTACTCGATCGGTCGGTGTCGGCAGTCGTCGGTCGGCGGAGTCGGATACTGGTCAGACGGTCCGACGGTGAGTCGGCGTAAGGAGGATCGATCGGTATATCCCAACAATAAGATTTTTACTTGTGCTGCATTATCACCTTAGTTGGAATAGCATGATGAACTGGTGAGATCACCGGGGTACGTCGTAATTAAAATGAGATGCTAAGTGTTATACATGGTGTCTATGATCCAAGCTTCCTCTTAATTATAGTCACATAAATGGGAAAGCTGCCCACAGGATGATATTTATATTGTATATCAATTCGCATTATCCAACACAGGTCCACACTATCATGCCTTGGTTTGCTTCATTTTGTTTTTCTGGTTTTCATTAGCAGGCGAGCTAATGTTTGCTGTCTCATTTCTATTTAGCCCCGTATTACTGTTGTCAGGTAGCCACTATAGTCCTCTGTTCATGGTGGTGTATTACTGTTGTCCAGTAGCTTTCTGTGCTGTTCCTAGTATCTGTCTCTGATGTAATACTCTCTTGTACTCGGTTCCTTATTTCGTAATGCAAGTTGTTACCAAAAAAAACAGAGAAAGCTGCGTATAGTACGTGTGAACGGAAACGTGCTGATACAAGACCAACGTCAACATGACATGCGCTGTAATTCCCGTCGCTTCCGCTTTGCCACTTTGATTTGGTGTCCTGGTGAGACAAATCTAATCAGAGTTGGGCTACGGGTCCAAACATGGCACCCAATTAAAAAAATAGAAAGAAAGAAAAAGAAAAAAAATCAATAATATCGTGTCACGTGTCAATGGGGCTTCTCTTTTCGGGACAAGCTTGAGTCGCAAAAGTATTTTTCTTTCTACTATAATTTAATTGAAGCAACCATGGTAATACCATAACATCTAATGAACGGTCAGCGAAAACAAAATCTGATATACTTATCCTCCTTTTATGCCTCTCTAAACAAAAGAAAAGTCGTGCTCTTACCTGGACTTCGGTCTCAAAACATATCAAGCAAATGAGTACGGAGAACTTGCATGTTCAGATCTATGCAGCATTTCAACCTGATGGGCGTTGTCTGGAAAAACAACTCGAGTAAATGAAATGCACGGCCAAAGCTTATTATTTTTCCATCTGTTACACGACTTGTTCAAAGTTTCTAGATGTTGTTTAGAACACACCATAACCATTTCATCAAAAGAAGACGGGGAAAAAAAAAGAGCAGCAATCTCATTTATTAGCGGGGAACCACCACTCGTATAACGCTGTGACCTTGAACTTGTGAGCCCTTTTGGCTTTTGGGGGAGCGGTTCGAGTTGCAAAAGAATGATTGGTTTACTTTCATGTTATCAGGATTGCATCTTGCACAGATCTTCCATCCACTTGTACAGATCTCAAAAATTAAGGCTCTCTTGCATGATCCAACTATTGACTGCATGCGTGGTTTTTATCATGCTCGTTGAGGTCAGGGTGAATTCGAATAGTTGGGTGAGAACCTACTCAAATCGCTTCAGAAAAGACTTATATTAATGTGCCGATCGAGTTACTGTATTGTATATAATATTTTTATATTTTTTGTCTTCTTTTCTATTAAATGCGCATTGCACGATTCACGCATGCATATCTACTAGTCTTAAAAAAGGTGACCATCAGCTTCAGCTGACGTAGTTCAGACTTTTAAGCACATTAAAATTGACCCAATAAATGCCAAGCCATATTGCCATTTTCACTGCTTTATTTCACGTCTGATACATCACTAACAAGGTGTTCGTTCGATGGCCAAGCCGGCCCTCGTGCATCCACTAATCTCGAAAATTCCTTTTAGGGACGGTCCCACATATGTCTTGATTATTTTGTTTATCAAGTAACATGTCTTGTTTGAAGAGTAAGCCGACATGAGAAACGGAGTCATCAATGATCTCATAGATAGTTGAAGTGCAAAATAATTCTATTGACGGTGTGAAATGATACCGGATAGCCTAAGAAAGACTTGCGAGCATGTCTAACTAGTGGAATTGCCGTCAAAAGAGATGAAGGAAAAACAATAGAGGCTGAGCTGTGAAAGGCACAGAGTTGCTAAAACGCCATTTATAGTTTGAAGACTCGAAGCGCCGTGGCTCCGGGCCAAACGTTGGGCAGTTCATTGGCAACGTCAAAACCTAACCATGGACGGCTGTATCTCCTTCAAGATATCTTTTTGAGTACCACCATAGATTGAACCCTGTATCTTCTTCAAGACATGCAGGCCCTAAAACAACAGGTGCGCGCACACCAGTTTGAGCAAACTGTTGTTGCCGAGCTCATAAAAAAAATATAATAAATAAAATAGTTTTTCCAACATGAAGTTTGTGGACGCATGTAATAAAAGCGTTTTTATTTTAAAATAAAGAAAACTGTGACGAACTTGCCAAAAGGATTTCTTTAAAGGAGTACGTGCCAGCTAAATATGTTATATATAGAGTTGTTGTAAGGAAAAACTTTCCGTCCACTAGAATTTAATTTGCAAGTCCCCATTACTTTGTGATCCTGATAACGTGACGCATATCATGCAAAAATGGATGAAAGAGAGTCGTTTGGCTAGGTCCAAATAGCTACCCCTGATCCCTCTTACGCTCCGCCAATTCTTAGCGATAAAATAAAGCATGCTGATCAGACTCTTAACAATGTTATATTAGCTTGAAGCTCATGGTGACTTCTGTAACCGGGGAAAAAAAAAAAAAAAATCTTACTTTTAATCGTGTGAAATTTTCTTTTAAATTGTTTCTAGTAATTCTGGAACCGATAGACCTTTCCTTCATTTTTCTCTAATATCTTTGATCAGGTCGGGTTTTGCTTATCCTGAATTCTATCATAGATCTACCAAATCCTGCTCTTCTTTCAAATAAACTTTGTTGGGCCAAAACGTTGTCGTTGACGTTGTTATAGACTTTTCGTGTTACGTGCATCGAAGCAGTTTTTGCATTCACACTTTCTAAGTTAATGGCTTGTGCAAGGATTAGTCAACTCCTAAACACTCTTAAACAATAACGTCATGATGATAATGATATACAGGAATCATTTTCTGTCAAAATTGGAGGCCAGCAACGAATAGTTTTCAGTGAACCCGATGCCAGTCACATCATCTCGGATGTCACATGCGAGCAGGCAGGTGAATGATCCATCCCGAGTAAGACCTTTGAGACGTTATTAGATCAACTTTTAATTCAAAACATGATCTATGAATATGAAAATATGCTTCCTTTGAAAACATAAAGGTTATGGGCTTGATACATTTTGTCAATACGCGGTGCAACCACATTCATCTTTGACCCTCTATTTAGTATGAAGGATGGATTGAAGGAAAGATAGATGGAGAAAAAAGGATGGGTAAAAGAAAGGATGAATGGATCTTCCATCCATCTTTTCATATATTTAGTGAAATATGAAAGAATGAATGAAAATGAATCCCTCCTCTCTTTGATATAAAAGAACGAAAGGAAGAATAATACACATTATATCACATTTTTACTAGACTACCTTCAATAAAAATTACTATTATCAATTTATAACACTGATTTATACAAAAAAAAATAAACAATATATAAACTTACTTTATGATCTATAATTATATAAAAATTATATAAATATTTAATTTTAATTTAATAAATAATTTATAAATTAATTATATAAATAATTAATTATTATAATTTAATTTTAATAGTTAATTAATATTATATAAATAGTTAATTTTTAAAATTGTAAATAAAAATAGAGAAATATAAGATAATTCTAATTATTTAATTATAATTACCAAAATTATATGCTAAATTAAAATAATTAGTAATAAATTTTAATATTATATGATTAATAGTATATGTGAAAATATATATAAATATATGGATCAAAAAATAAAAAAATATTATATTTTGTCAAAAAAATTAATGAGAGATAACTTTGTCAATGCAAAAATCCATCCTTCCTTTTCATTCTTCCAAATTAGGAAGATACAAATTGATGGGCCACAATAAATAGACAACTCCTCTTTTTTCATCCATCCTCTTTATAATTTTTTGAACCAAATAATAGATGGAAGCCATTCATCCTTTCAACCTCATCTATCCATTCTCTCATTATCTCAACTAATATAGGATTAATATTTGATAAGCCTAATATTATGGCCCAAGATTGTCATTAGGCCATCAAAGAGATAATGTCCACCAAATCCTATGATAGTGAGCCCATTGCCGGCCCATTCGGGCATCCTTTTCTTGTTATTCTTTCGTGATAAGCTTCTTGCTTGTTATTCTTTGAGAGGTAAGTTTCTTGCTGCTGTTGTATTCACATCATCCAAGTAAAGCTACATGTAGGCCTCATAATACGTTGATGTTTCTACGATGATGATGATGATACATTAAAGTTGCACAACAGGTTTGTTTTTATCTTAGCCATCCATGCATAAGAGAGCTTGATTTAATGGATTGAAGAACATAATGGCTCCCTTACATTGACATAATGGAATGAGCTGGTTAGCATTTCTTCCACATAGCTTGAAGCATAAGGCAAGTTTTATTTTGAATGAAGCACGCTTGGCAATCCAAATCCCTACCAGCTGTACTCCAAATTACTGTCATAAAATTATAATCTGCTCTATTTTAGGGGTTATCCAGAAAAGTTATAGAAAAACGAGGATCTCTTCTGAGAAAATTTCTGTAAGAGGATTACATATGGGCCAGCCCATGGATGGACATTTCACTGTTTGAGAGGCGTTCTTGCATGGCCCTTTGACAACTTGAATTCCTCAGCCTGTCCCCTCTATTTGGATCAGCACTAATATCACCTTGTAAAAACAAATGATGGACCTGTTCTCCATTGTTGGGATGCATGCATGAGACCTATACAATGTATATTTAGTCCTATATTAATTATTCACTAAAAATATTTCGGATGTCAGATAATCTAAATAATATCTTCCAGCTAATTTTTTTTAATGAGATCTTGAATCATTATAGAGTATCATATCAATACTGCTATTGAGGATTGGTGATCACTTAATTTGCTAGTCTTATGCAGCAGCAGGGGATTGATGGTGAAAAAGAGGGTTTTTTAGATACCATTTAGCCAAAATAACTCAGCTCAGGCAGCAGAATATCACACTTAAAACATTTTTCGATTTTTCACTATCGATAAAACTTATGCATGGTGGAATGTGTACATCCACATTTACACGAATCAGGTTGTTCTTCGATAATTGAAGCCTACTCTCCTGCTATCCCCGCTTCAGTACCACCGCACGCTGATCGATAGGCTTGGTATATGAGGCCCATCTTTCACTCATCTGACCTCTGTGTACCTCATCAATCTGCAGCGATTAGTGCACTGAGCCAGGGATAGGAGATGTGATACCATCCCGAATGGCAGCCATCTAAAGCGCATTTGAATCGGGGGAAAACTCTAAACCTAGTGGAGGGACAATTCTGTTAGTTCGTTATCCCATCGCCTTCCCTTTTCATATGCATCGTTCCCCTTCCTCTCGTCGGTCTTTCCGAAGTCTGATGGTTCTCTTGATCCTGACCCTCTGCCACTCTACCTAAACCCATCACTCTCTCTGTCTCTCTCCACAGACATACAAGGCACACCCTTACGTCTTTGTTGGATTTTGATGGGAAAAAAAAATATTAATAAGAGAAAAAAAAAAAATTCTTCTTGATTGGGAGTATAAAGAAAAAAAAATAATTTTTTTTTCTTCTGGATTAAAAGTAAAAAAAAAAATATTACAATCTTCTTTTTACTATTATACTTTAGAAAAAAATTTAATAAACCAAAAAAAATTAAAAAAAATCTTATCTTTCAATTTTTTTCATCTTTCCTATTGTTTTCGTTGATTTTTTCCATCCACATGAGTTCTCAATCAAACGAGAGACCTTTGATGGGATAAATTCGCACACAAACACAAATAATAATGTCATTGGTACGAACGGACACCAGAATCACATCTCCAACACAGAACGAAAAGAAATTTAGGAAAAAAAAAGAAACACACAGATTTTACATGATTCGGAGATCAAAACGATACTCCTACATCTACAGGCGGAGACGAGAAATTTTCACTATGTGAGAATCAATAGTACGTCAAAGAGAAGCTCTCAATCTCTCTATTTTTCTGATTCTCTCTCATGAATAACCAGCAGAATGAGAGGAAGAAGATTTCTTAAAAAAAAAATCCCGCTGCATGGTCAAGATGAGGCCCGCGTGTGGGGGGGATTTCCGTAACCGCCCCCACTACATTCGTGGGCAGAAACGGAAAGGGAGAGTCCCGCTGGAAAGGGGCGGGACTCTCCCTGCTCTGTTGACCAAGTCGACCTGACAAATCTCCACTTTTGGCTTGGTCAACATGAATGTTCTCCACAATCTTGATCTATCTCCTCAAACTTAAATTCTCACAAAAACAATAGTAAAAATTCTCATCTCCTCTAAAACCCCGAAGGATATCCTCAAGTGCTGTAGACTCCAACCAAATCCAAGCAATGCTTGAACTTAGCCACTGGGAAGAGGTTTTGTCAACATGTCAGCTGGATTGTCTTCAGTACCAATTTTCTTCACAACAATATTGCCCTGTGCAATGACTTCTCGAATGAAATGGTACCTCACATCAATGTGCTTCGTTCTCTCATGAAACATCTGATCTTTAGTGAGATGAATAGTACTCTGATTATCACAGTATATAATAGTCTCTTTATGTTCCAAACTAAGTTCTCCAAATAAGCCTCTTAACCACATAGCTTCCTTCACTGCCTCTGTTGCTGCCATAAACTCTGCTTCTGTAGTAGATAATGCAACTGTAGGCTGAAGTGTAGCTTTCAAACTAACAGCACAACCACCAACTGAGAAAACATAACCAGTAAGAGATCTCCTTCTATCAAGATCTCCTACAAAGTTTGAATCAACATATCCAGATAAAACATCACCGTTCCTGCTAAACTCCAAACAAGTGTTAACAGTACCTTTCAAATACCTGAAAATCTATTTCACTGCCTACCAATGTACTTTACCAAGATTGGACATATATCTACTCACAACACGACTGCCTGTGAAATATCTAGTCTGGTACAGACCATAGCATACATCAAAGAGCCAACTACACTAGAGTATGAAACACGTGACATATACATCTCTTCATCTGTGGACTGAGGTGATAAAGAAGCTGAAAGTTTGAAGTGAGTAGCAAGTGGTATAGAAACTGGTTTGGCATCCCACATGTCAAACCTCGGAAGAACTTTCTGAACATAACTGGCATGTGTCAGAAATAATTTATCTGTATCTTTATTCCTCTGGATCTCCATCCCAAGATTTTTTTTGCTGCTCCTAAGTCTTTCATTTCAAACTCACTGCTGAGTAAAGCTTTCAGCTGATTGATCTCAAAAATATCTGCTGCTGCAATCAACATATCATCAACATATAACAACAAATAAATAACAGAATTACCTGACAGTGTTTTGAAGTAAGCACAACTGTCAAAACTGCTCCTAGAGTATCCATGTTGTGTCATAAAGGTATCAAATCTCCTATACCATTATCTAGGAGATTGCTTCAAACCATATAATGATTTTTTCAGTAAACAAAAATGGTTCTCTTTTTCTTCAACTTGAAAACCTTCAGATTGCTGCATATAAATCTGCTCTTCAAGTTCACCATGCAGAAAGGCTGTTTTTACATCCATCTGCTCTAACTCCAAATTATAAGAAGCAACTAATGCTAGTAAAACATGAATAGAACTATGTTTCACAACAGGTGAGAAAACATCATTATAATCAATACCTTCTACCTGACTGTAGCCCTTTGCAACCAACCATGCCTTGTATCTAGCATCTTCAACACCTGGAGTACGTTCTTTCTTCTTGAAGATCTATTTGCAGCCAACTACCTTCTTTCCTTTAGGAGCCTTCACTAACTCCCAAGTTTTATTTCACAGGAAAGACTCAATCTCTTCCTGCATAGCAACTATCCACTGAGCTGAATCCTCACGAGATATAGCCTCTGAATACCTGGAAGGCTCATTAGCATCAAGTGTCTCCTCTATAATTGACAATGCATAAGCAACCATATCTGCATATCTCTGAGGTAGTCTAATATCTCTTCTCTGCCTATCTCTAGCTAGAGAAAACTGCTGCATTTGTGGAGTTTCCTCCACTTAAGCTGAATCTGTCACCTGCTGTTGTTGCTGGGAAGAATGCTTCACAATAGTAGAACCACCACTTTCAAACTCCACCTGTTTCATGCCATTACCTGAAGAACCTTCATCAGATGAAACAACTTTCTCCTCTCTAGGAGATAACATTGTAGATTCATCAAAAGTAACATTTCTCTCAATCAAAAATTTAGGAGACTTGGGATCAAGACACCAAAACCTGTATCCTTTCACCCCTGATGTATAACAAAAAAAAATACACTTTTTAGCTCTTGGATCTAATTACCATCATTAACATGAACATAAGCAGGACATCCAAAAATTTTCAAATCAAAATAATCAGGAGAGTTACCTGACCACATCTCTTCTGGAGTCTTGCATGCAATGGCTGTAGCTGGAGAATGGTTCACCAAATAACAAGTTGTAGACACTGCCTCTGCCCAAAAGTCTTTGCTAAGACCTGCATTTGACAACATACAATGAGCTCTTTCTAAAAGAGTTTTGTTCATCCTCTCTGCCACTCCATTTTGCCGTGGAGTGTATTTCATTGTACGATGCCTGACAATGCCTTTATTTTCACAAAACTCATTAAACTCACCAGAGCAAAATTCAAGCCCATTATCTGTCCTCAGCCTTTTAATTTTCTTTCCAGTTTGTTTTTCAATCAAAGCCTTCCACTATTTGAATTCCCTGAACACTTCATCTTTATATTTAAGCATAACCACCCAAATTTTTCTACAATAATCATCAATAAAAGTTAAAAAATACCTGGCATCATCTTTAAAAAGAACACGGGCAGGACCCCAAAGATCAAAATGAATATAATCCAGAGTAGCCTTGGTTTTGTAAATTGCTGTTTGAAAGCTGACTTTCTTCTGCTTCCCAAAGATACAATGCTCACAAAAATCCACCTTATCTGTACTCTGACCACAAAGCAAGCCTCTCTTGCTCAACATAGTCATGCCCTTTTCACTCATATGTCCCATTCTCATATGCCAAAGTTTAGTGACTTCTGGTTCTGACATAGAAGGAGATGCAGCAGCTGCTGCACCAGTAACTGTAGTGCCCATCAAAGTGTACAAAGTACTGGACCTTTTGGCTTTCATCAAAATAAGAGCATCTCTATAAACTCTGAGAACTCCACCTTCAGCTGAATACTTGCACCCATTGGCTTCAAGGGTGTCTAGGAAGATGAGATTCTTCTTCAAGTCAGGAACATGTCTAACCTGTGTCAATGTCCTCACTATGCCATCATATATTTTAATTCGAATTGAACCTATCCCAACAGTCTTGCATGGGGCATTGTTACCCATCAAGATAACTCCACCATCAATCTGCTCATAGGTGTAGAACCAGTCCCTGTAAGGACACATGTGGTAGGAGCAACCCGAATCTAAAATCCATTCATCTTTGGATCTGACAATATTAACAGATAAAACATAATCATCAGACTCATCTTTTGCAACTTCAGCCTCTGCTGCATTCTCAGATTTTTCTGCTTTTCTTTTCTGTTTGTTTTTCAACTTGTAACAATCAATTTTGATGTGCCCTTTTTTCTTACAGTAATTGCAGACTTTAGACTTGTTTCTTGACTTTGATCTGCGCTCTTCCTTCTTTTTCTCAAAAGTTCTCTCTTGAGACCAGCCTCTGGCCACAAGGCCTTCAGAAATCTCTTCACTGCTACCACCAGTTAAGTCCCTATCCATCAACTCTTTCGAAAATAGGGATGATTTCACATCTTCAACAGAAATAGAATCTCTACCATAAAGTAGAGTTTCTCTAAAGTGTTTAAATGATGGTGGTAAAGAGCAGAGCAATAAAAGAGCTTGGTCCTCATCTTCAATCTTGACTTCTAAATTCTCTAGATCCATAAGAATAGATAAATTCATCAAGATGGATTTTTACAGATGTACCTTCAACCATCTTCAACATAAAAAGATGCTGCTTCAAATGTAGCTTGCTGGTGAGGGACTTTGTCATGTACAACGACTCTAACTTGAGCCACAATGCAGCCGCTGACTTCTCATGGATGATTTTTCGTAGAACTTCGTTCGACAAGTACAACTGAATTGCAGCCAGAGCTTTCTCATCCATCTCTTGTTTTTTTTCTTCAGATAATGTGGCCGGCATCTTCTCCTCTCCAAGTAACGCCTTCTGCAACCCCTGCTGCGTCAAGATCGCGCGCATCTTGACTTGCCAAATATCGAAACTAATATTCCGGTCTCACTTCTCGATTTCGAACTTCGCAGCCATATGAAATCCTTCACAAAGTAGCAAACGAAGCTTGTGTGCAGACAGAACGAGCGATCTGATAATCAGGCTCTGATACCAGTTTGATGGGATAAATTCACACACAAATACAAATAATAATGCCACTGACACGAACGAACACCAGAATCACACCTCCAACACAGAATGAAAAAAAAATTAGGGAAGAAGAATAACACAGATTTACGTGGTTCGGAGATCAAAATGATACTCCTACGTCCACAGATGGAGGCGAGAAATTTTCACTATATGAGAATCAATAGTACATCAAAGAGAAGCTCTCAATCTCTCTATTTTTCTGATTATCTCTCATAAATAACCAGCAGAATGAGAGGAAGAAGATCTCTTAAAAAAAAATCCCGCAACACGGTCAAGATGAGGCCCGCGTGTGGGGGGGGTTTCCGTAACCGCCCCCACCACATACGTGGGTGGAAATGGAAAGGGGGGAGTCCCAGCCTGCTCTGTTGACTGAGTCAACCTGACAGATTTGAAATAAACTTTAAAATTAAAATATAATATTAATTTTATTCTTTATTATTAAAGAGATAAGATGGATATTATAAAAGATTCACTATCTCTCAATTTTTTTCTCTCCAAACCCATTTGATTTGGAGAAAAAAAAAATTACAAATTTAAAAAAATTTATATTCTCTTTATTTTTTTTAAATAAAAAAATTTTTAATCAAAAAAAAGTATTAACTTTCTCTTTCATTCTGTTCTTTTCTCTCCTATTCTCCTCTCGTAACCAAAATGTTATTCTTCCCCAAATCCATCATGGTATCTTCATTTTCTGATGAGACCCATAACCTCATCCATTCTCTTCCTTACACACTCCAAATTCTTGTTTTCCTTCTCTTGTTAAATCAATATCCTGCTGCCCATGCTGAACTCCATCTGGACTTGCCTTTTTTTCACATTCCCAAATTATTTTTTCTAAAATTACTGTGTCGCATCTCCAGACACCAAAATATATTGTTTCAGCCAAAAAAATGCACATAGATCAGATCAGTAAAATCTAACACTACATCGAGGCTCGTTCAGATAACTAAAAAAAATTGCACTTGTATACCGAGTACATTTTTTAAAAGGGGTTCTCTTGATGTTTAATTATGAAATGCGAGCATATGAAATCCAAGTGCTATTAACACCGAGATAGATAACAAAGTTGCATGGCTTTTTTTTCTTAAATTTTCCCCCATTTGGAACGTACTTTATTGTAATAAAAGGGCGAGATAAGCTCCAGAAGAGAGAAAAGATGGAGGTGCAGTGGGGAGAGGAAGAAAGCAACAAGGATAATTTAAGGGACATCTCCATCAGTTGGTTGATCCGCTGCTATAGAGACTTTTGGGGCAAAATTTAAAACACCAATTTCTTTTTAACCATCCAACTTGACTAGCATACACATGGCTGCCATCCAAGATACTTCACTGGTACAAAATAAGCGTGGCAAAGGATCTGAGTCCACTGACCCAGCTATAGTGATTGGTTGAATCCAGAGACAACCTGGGGCGGCAAGTAGACACCCTTCACTCTAGGACATCTAGCAAATTTCGAGGGATTATGTCATATTTCGTACCAATCATGTTTATGATCAGGCCAACACAGCTGCAAATTAAGTTGCCTCTTGTATGGCAAAGTATTTTAGTGATATGCTATGGGCTGATTATGCGATCATGTTATTTTTTTTTATAATATTTTATTTTTTGATCTTATTTTTTACTGATACAAAAAAATTTTAAAAAAAAATCTGAGCCCACCAAAAAGCCTCATTTAAATGACTCTTCCGAAGTTCGAAACTTACGCCTATACCAAGAAGTCCTCGTAGCTTCTTGCAAGTTCACGTGGCAGCCCCCGTTACGGTGCAATTGGCCCAAGAATTCTGTTCTGAAAATAAGTAAATTGAAGTCAGGATTGGTCTTGGGGCTGGCCTTCAAAGAAGTCATAAGCAGTTTATCAGGTCTAATTCCGATAAGCAAATATCTTTGTGCATTATATGCAGTATAATAAAATTAATATAGGGCACACAATTCAAGTACATTGGAGCATGTGGCACACTTAATGATAGAATAAATATTTAATACTGTTCAGCTTTTTCTTCCTTCAATTTTTAATAACGAAAATGCTCTTTCCTCCGTAGAATAAAGAAAGAATAGTATTATTTTTTTCTGATGCCTTGTATTACTTTTCGTGAATATATATATATACTGTCTTGAATAATATATATGACTTTCTGTGTTTTTATGATATTCTGAACAATATATATGATATTCTAAATAATATATATAGCTTCTTGATATCTTGTATGACTTATGTGAATATATATGACATTCTAAATAATATATATAACTTTCTGTGAATATATATAACATCCTGAACAATATATATGGCTTCCTAATACTTTATATGACTTCTTCTGGATATATATAATATCTTAAATAATATATATGACTTTAGTAAATATGTACGATATCCTGAACAGCATATATAACTTTCTAATGCCTTATATGACTTCCTATCAATATATATGTTATCTTAAATAATATATATGACTTCCTATTAATATATATGACATCATAAATAATATATATGATTTTTTATTGATTATATGATCAATAGGAAGTCATATATCTTGTTCAGGATGTTATATATATTGATAGAAAGTCATACAAGATGTTAGGAAGCCATATATATATCATTCAAGATATCATATATATATATATATATATATTCACAGAAAGTCATATATATTATTGAGGAATCATATATATTCATAGAAAAACATATAAGGTATTAGAAAGTCATATATATTATTCAAAATATCATATATATTTACAAGAAGTCATATATATTATTCATTATATCATATTTATTCACAATGTCATATTTATTCACAGGAAGTCATATAAGACATCAGGAAGCCATATATATTATTCAGGATGTTATATATATTTACAAAAAATTATATATATTCTTCAGGATCTCATATATATTTACAGAAAGTGATACAAGATATCAAGAAGTCATATATATTGTTTAGGATGTCATAAAGATATAATAAGTTATATATATTGTTCAGGATGTCATAAATATTCATAAAAAATTATACAAGGCATCAGGAAGTAATAACACTGTTCTTTTTTTGTTCTATAAAGGAAAAGATATTTTCATCACTAAAAAATAAGGAAAGAAAAAACTGAATAATATTAAATATCTGCCCCATCATTAAGTGTGCTATGTTCTCTAATATGCTTGGACGGTATGCTCCATATCAATTTTATTGCACGGCATATGATACATAAAGAAATACTCATTTTGGCAACTTAGCAGCATTTATTTTTGGGCAAGACACGGGCAATCCTTTGCCTTGGCACACCAATGTGGCCCCATGACATGGTCCACATAAATGCTTAAACCTGTATGGGCTTAGCAGGGTCTGCAGCATGATTGTATTAATCTTGCCTGCAGCTGCAACTGATCATGACTACAGATGATGATTATCTAAATCGAGAATAGGCCTTGTATGAAATTAAAATATTGTTATGGGGGACAGCATCTTTAATCCCACATTGATCATGAGTCAAGGAGGAGCATGACTTATATAGAATGGGATCTTTTCTCTCCCGTGAGATGCCTTTTAAAAGGAAAAACCGTAAAACCCCATACCATGGGCCAGAGGCCAAAGAGAATAATACCTCGTAACCCATCTGAGTCAAGAGTGCTTTTGATCGCAACATATACTAATGATGGGTTGTAGTCCAATATTCCTTTGTTTCCTCATCCTTAATAATGGTGGAAGTATGACCGGCGATTCCATAGTAACGAAGATGGCGTTATCCATGTCAAAATCTCAAGAAATCATCTCATAACGTACAAATTTGTGGCCTCCTCCAAATAAAATACGGTGCGACCGTTAGGTTTATAAGCCTGATTTGCCCGGCCAAGTAGAGTGTCTTGCTGCTTCTTGGGCCCCTTACTCCCTTGAAGGTTGATGGATCGACCTAAATATTCTTCTAAGTTGATTCGCGTGAGCTCTTGGGCCCAGAACTATCACCGGTCGTATTTCATAGGCCCCATCTGCTGGGTAAATGTACCATGACACGGATACAAGGAGTCCGCAGCTCCTCGTCAGGGTAACTCAAATAAAAGTGCCCAATTAAAGCTCTCGGATTTAGAGAAAAGAAAGAAACTATTAGTACTGTAGTGCAGTTTCATTTCCAAAGCTTGTCGCCTGTCTCATGGCACAAACTCCTGATAGAGTACTCCTTCTCGACTTCCATTTATGCGTGTTTTAAATCTATTTGCAGGGACTTGGCCAAAGCGAAGCCTCAATTTGAGTTTAGAACAGATCTAGCATGTTAAATTGACCTCTTTACATCTAGAGTTTAAATCACGGACCCAATCCGGCCTTGATTGACTTATGATCTGAGGCAAAAGTAATATTACCAAGTCTAATGAACAAAAATTGTAATTAGGATGGATGCGTAAATCAATTGCAACTTCGTCGCAGACAGCACTAAGCCACTAACCCTCATAAGGTGCTGGAGGCCAACTCAACTTTTTTTTTTTTTCCCTCCATCAGAAAAGAAAAGGAAAAGTGAAGGATTTTTTCGGGGTACGTCATGATTAAACCAACTTGTTATGTGTCCATTTCATTTCTGAAAGTCATGATTACACCAGCTTGTTATGTGTCCATTTCATTTCTGAAAGCACCAAAATAACATTATTAATCACCCAGCTAGAGAGATACCAATCTGAAATTAAAATTTGTGCCTTATCATGCCCTGCAAAAGGATAATGTTGCAGGTGGCCAGGTCCACGTCCGACATGACGTGTTGCATAATCCAAGTTATCTCGGGTTTCTTTTCCTGTTTACGTCTAAACTATGAGGCTGGACACATATTTATGTATTAATTAATTTTGGCCAGAGCTGTCTATAGGTTATGCCCCACTACAAGTTGAATCTGGTCGATCTGCCCAACCACCGGAGCCCCAATAAAGTGTACTAATAATCAGGCTGATGCAACCATCTGAGCTTTAATTCATCTCATCAATGTGCGATTTAGAAAACTTCATGCTGCTACTTTAAGGTTGGAAGGGGACGCCGTGTTCCTAACAATCGTTTCTCGGATTAAAGCGAAGGTAATGCTCGATGTTACTTTTTCAATGGGTAAAGTCTCTGGAATAACTCTGGCTTCATTTTTTCCCCATCACAAAAGGGGTAGCAACAAAAGACATGTTTTCATGAATAAAAATATTACATGTTTTCATGAATAAAAGTATTCCATTTTTTTTCTGCTGAATTCTAACTCCTCCTTGAAAACATATTTCAGGAATAAGCAGATTTTCTTGGAGTAACTATTCCAATTTTTTTGCTTTTTTAAATCCATTTGCCAGGAATGAGTCTCATTCAGTCTTGTTGCTGGTTCACTTCTGAACCAAATGCAATTTGAAGTTTGGTTACACCAAACCATGGCATCCACCTTTCCGGCAAAAAAAAAAAAAAAAAAAGGGAGAAGGGAAACAAAAGAAGGAAAAAGAAGAGCAAAAAAAAAAAAAAAGCCCGAAGACATCAACCTATAGATTTTCCTCTTATGGGTCAATTATTTGTTGGATCTGACCTGTAGCGGACCACAGATATTTAATCCTTTCTTTTTCATTTTTCCTTCTTAACACGTCTTATCATATATTTAATATCTTTCTCCTCCTTAACAGCATACAGGACCGCGTATTTAAACCCGTTTCCTTACTCTTAAGTATCAAATTATCTATGGCCCACTTCGGACGGGGTCCAACCAATAATTTCCCTGATGGGTGTAGTGGGCGTAATTTATATTTTATCTTTTCATGGATGGTCGAATGCTTTGCTTATCTTACGTTCTTTTAGCATTCATAAGTGGCAGGGAAAAGCGAGCCCATGGAGGAGCCATGCCATATTGGGGCCAGGTTTGGTCTTGGAAATACTCGAGGAGTTCCATGAATCAAGCCTCCCACATATTTTCCTCGTCTCCCACTTACGACCGGTCATATTCCTCTTGTGTACTCCCTGGACGCAATGCACCAAAATGCTCCAATCGTCACATTAGCAGTAGCGCAATTTTAGAATACACAGGAAGTGCACGGCAAAGAGAGGAAAATTCCAGTTTTTGGTTTTCTTATTTTTTTTGGTCTCCAACGTAGGGAAAGGCATGTCCTTTGCTTTACTTGCAGTTAGATTCATGCAATGATAAGCCATCCCTTAGGTCACCTTCTGCAATTAAGATATTAAGAAAAAAAAACTATAGATTATGCTTTACGGGTTCATCAGATTCGGGTTGTATCTTTTCACAAAAAGAATGATTCATTTTTTTTAATGATGTCAACCATTAGGTCATATTCAAAATCTATACAGACGGATAGAAGAAAGAGATTGAAATATTTTGAGATTTATACAAACTACAATCCAACAATTTAGATCACAAAAAAAAAAAGATAATTATTCTTTTGCATGAAACCTAACGGTGCATCTCACAATTTAGACATGATTCTAAATTAAGAAATCACAATTAAGACATGATTCTTTTGCATGAAACCTAATGGTGCATCTCACAATTTAGATGCATCTTGAGCCTTGATTCATCATAGAATGTAAGAATCGATGATTAAAAGTGTAGATGGGCTCTAATTAACATTATCTATCATGTGTTGCACCAATCCCAATTGCCATATCTCGTGTAAACTATGCAATGACTAGTGGTGGACGAGTATATTAGACAAAATTAAAGGAGTGATCAATATACCGTAGCATGCGAGTTTAATAGGCCAAAAATCACACAATCAAGCTAGATGTTAATTTTATGAATATTTCAATTTGTGTGGCCATGCATTAATCCTCATAGCATATATATAATGTAAAAGAAAATAATCAACTAATTTAGAGCTTACTTGGCGTTGCTTATATTTTCATTTCTTAGTAAAATATCACATAAAAATTCATGTTGTAAAAAAATATTTGCACAAAAACTTCTCTTATTCCCCTCGTTTTTATTATTATCTCATTTGAAAGCAATAAATTCTTTCATTATGTGCAAGAAGAGTATATTTAGACATGGTAAAATAAACAAAGAGAGACATATTTAGAGAATTACATGGTTTAGTTTACAATCTATATTTATAAGTGGATAATTAGAGAAAACTTAATTAATGGTGGAGAAAGTGCAAAGCAGGGGAAGCCACAATGCTAAAGCCCTTAATTTCAAAAGCTTTTGAAACTACCGATACATAAAGAAGTAATCTCGAGAACCCTAGGATGGATGAAACCTATACCTATATGGGGACCTCAAAAAATTCAAATTGAAGACTCAAGGAGAGAGACCTTTTTCAGAAATATATCCTGTAAATCAAGATATCATAGCATTTTACAAGCAATTTAAAAAAATAAAATGGTTTCATCACACATATTGCTTACTTAAATTTATTTTCTCAGCTCGTGTTTTGGAAAACAAAAGTGGCAAACAAGAACAACACCACGTGGGCTATTCGAAAATTCAAATTAACAAAAGTAATATTCAAAAGATGTGGCACATAGTAATATTTATGGTTTCAGTATAAAAAGGAGCAAAGCAAGTGTACGATCTCTACTCTTTTTTTTTTTTTTTTTCTTTTTTTTCAAGATCGTGAGAGAGACTTCTAAGTTATGGTAGCATTGCTCACAATTGAAAATTTGCAATGATTATAATTGTATTTTTTTGATTCTACAGTGAATCTTCATCTAACAAAGTTGTCAAGGCAAGGTAGATGCGTTGTGCAACTTTCTTGACCTTTTTGAAAAGAAAATATGGGCTTAAGACTACTTTCATATACCAAAACTCAAATAGTTAGCATTCTCAACTATTTAGACAATTCATGTAAGCCACAAAAGCAATTATCTGAATATATGTAGCTAACGTTTGGCCAGCTAAATCCAACCCTAGTTGGAACATGTCAATGTGGGAAACTTATATGTGTAAAAAATTAAATTTAAGAGTTGTTTCCTTGTGCGTCTATTTTTCCGCATTTTTTTAGATGTTAGATTTATCTTCTCTAATTTGGGCTTGTAATATTTGCTTTCCCATTAAACTTGAGTCTATTGGTCACCACATCTCTTACGCACCAAGACAAGGTTCAAAGTTCGATAACCTGTAGAATTTGAGTTCAAATAAATGGTGTTTCTTTTAAAAAAATGAGAATACGCTTTTTACTTGCTTTATGGTTGGGTCTCTGTAGGCTCCGTTTAAGTCTTAATACGAATTGAAGCCAGGTAGATTTGTACCAATCTATTTTGCCATTGAGAGAAGGAGAAAAACTCCACAAGAACGCCAAAATAGCTGAGTTGGTTGAACCATTGGATGTGATATATGAATAAATTGGTCCCATTCGCACCTTAAGTTTGGTTGGACTTCATCCTATTTTCTATCTGTCACAAATACACATAAACACGTACAAACAACCAAGGGTGGAAATTCATGATACAACCTATCAATCTGGCCCCCAAATAATCTGGTTTAAATAGATTTGGATTCAAGATATATCAGCTTGTGTCATAAACAGACCAACCTACGTAAATCCATTTATTAGACTAATCATATTCCAGTTTAGACCTTTAGTCTATTTTATTTGTGTTCACCTATTTAATAATTAGATCAAATCATATGCAGTGAATATAAATACAGTATAAAGAGTCAGAAAAAAGATATTTTGAAATGACATCGGTAAAAGAGATACGTTAGTCTAATTGCATCCTAAAGGATGATCAGCCATAAGACTCGCAATCTAGGAGTTATCCGTTCAATGAATAATCATATTTAGATTTGATTTTTTGATTTATTTAATAAACCGGATAGGCCAGGGGTTGGCAAATTTTTGATCAAATCTACGTCGGATCCGATCCATGCCGACCTAACATAATCTGATTATATCCCCATAAAAAACCTATTTCATTGAAACATGTAATCCGGTTTTGTGTTTCGGGTGAGACTCAGATGATAAAGGGTCACCAAGTTTGGTCCATCACCCGGGCTGATCAACCTCCCATCAAAATCAGCAGCGCACTAACCATCAACACAGGTGGAACCCATGCCCATTGCGCCCCTCGATTGGATCGTGCTACTCCTCGATCCCTCAACGGATCGCTAAAGCTGGTGCAATGATAGGGCAAAGATGGTGTTGATGAAGCTCGAGTTTGTGAGGCCAGCTCCATTCCAGTCCGGTAAATGTGCCTTTGCAAGCAAGAAAGGCAGCGGAAAAGGCGGAGAAAAAGACCAAAGTGGCTGGCTTCTAGGTTGGAAGACCCCCCACTCCTCCGCTCACCTCTCCCAGGTCTATTAACCAAAGTGACTTTCCATCGTATCCTTGCCATTATTCTTAAGAAGTCCTTGAAACATCGATGGAGGGATGGCCATATGCATGTGGGATGAGGTGCATGTGGGGTTGGGTGACTGGCTCTGTCCATTTGTGCCCTCGTATTCCTTTTTTAATTTGGTTTTATATTTGATTTCCACCATCAATCACGTGAAACCTATGTTCCTGGCGTCGGTGCCTACCGGGGGCCCTCGTTGAGCGCCACTTGTTCCGCTGCCATGACCGTCGTTGGCCGACCAGCCTCTGACGGTCGCAATTCGCGCTTTGGGTTCGACCTCATATGGCCCAGTGGCCAGCCCACGTGGATGCTCGCCCGAAACTCCGGTCACCGTATCTACTACTTGGTCTCTCTTTTTCTTTTTTCTTTTTTTTTTTTTTTGGAGAGGGATAAAGACTTGGTCTCTATATATTCTTGGAAACTTCGTCTCAAATACTACTCCAGTAAAACTAGACCATGTGTAGCATGAAAGGCTCGAACTTGGCTGACATCTGGTGAATCTTCGAAGTAATGAGCATCAACTTTGTATAATTTATTTTCCGTATTTTTCACGGGTTGTAAATTTGTTTGAAGTGACATAGCAGGATCTTCTTCTTTTTTAATCATTTGTAATCCTCCCATGCACATTTTGAAAAAAATTGTTTTTTTAAAAAAAATTATTGAGTCAACTCAAAACTTGACCTACTCAACTTGACTAAGTAGGGGATTTGTGCGTGTAAAACTCAAATCTTCGATCAGACTTGATTCAATTTACTCGTTAAGTTACTCGAAATTCATCCTGAGCAACTTGACTTTGATTAAGACAAAACACATATCATAGTGATTTCAGTAACCTTTCTGTTTTTTTGATTACATATAAAACAAGTCGTTGCAAAATGTCCTTCATTGCAATTAGTTTAAAGATAGAACAATGTGAATGAAATGTGAAAGGTTGGATGCTTCTATTCCTTACCATCCAAAAATCTAATTGTTCTTAATTTGCATGTTCTTTGCTCATCGCCACCTCATAGAATTGATACCAACTACAACCATACAAAAAAAATAGTTGATAGCATATCAAATAGTCATTAGTCTCTTAATTCCATATAAAACAAGTCGTTGCAAAATGTCCTTCATTGCAATTAGTTTGAAGATAGAACAATGTGAATAAAATGTGAAAGGTTGGATGCTTCTATTCCTTACCATCCAAAAATCTAATTGTTCTTAATTTGCATGTTCTTTGCTCATCGCCACCCCCTAGAATTGATACCAACTACAACCATACAAAAAAATAGTTGATAGCATATCAAATAGTCATTAGTCTCTTAAATTTTTATGTTCTTTGCAACCAATATCTAATAAGATAGATATATAATGTAACGTATGTATTGGTATATTTGCCCATAACAATCAAGTCTCGGTGGTGAGCTTTCAAATCAGCTTAACTCATCTAACTTTTGACTTGAGTTGAATTTCTAAATTTTTTAAACAATACAAATGGGTGCCTACATATTGACGAAAGTGCTAGTTTTGTAGCTAGATTTAGCAATTACACTCAATCCAAACAAATTCCGATCCGATCCGATCCAGTCTTAATGGGTTGGGTTGATCAATGTGTTGATCGAGTTTTGATCCGGATCCAAATCTAATAAATTTATATCTTGGATCGGATCGGATTCCGATAGTAACCGTCCCGACCCATTATCCCATCCGAATCCAATCCAATCTTTTATATATATATATATATATATATATATATATATATATATATATATATATATATATATATATATATATATATATATATTGTTCAAATATGAATTGGTTGTATGAAATATGAGCTTTATGGCTTTTAGGATTGATTAAGATCTCAAGGACTGAAAAATGATAGTGGACTATTGTTTAGTGCTTCTATTTTCATCTAGAAAATTTTATTTAAGCGGGGCAGATATCCGATCGGATAATCCGATATCCAATCAGATCGAATATGGATAAAAAAATGTATTGATCCATCGGATCACAGATCGGATTTGGATCGATCTCAATCTGCATCCGATCCGATCCTTGCTAAGCCTATAAATTGTAGCTGGTAAAGTCCTTTGCAGTAGAACACAAGCGACTTTGCGGATTTAGGTATCGGCAGAAGTGCATGTATGACTTTGTGGATACAGGTATTGGTAGAAGTGGATGAATGTGCGATGCTATTTCAAATGGCTCATATTTCACGGAGACAATAAAAGTGTCAAACAAAACGGCAACATTTAGGTCTGGTCAAGTTTGTAGCATGAGAACGTTATCTCAATTATCTGAATTGCACTCATGTGCTCTGGTACGCTCTTCATTCAGGGAACCAACTGCTCGACATTCTCCTGAATTATAGGAGACTTGACAATTTTTGCAACGAATGACGACAAATGGTCGCAAGCTTGTGACCCATTGAGGTAGAAGTATCATACTGCAACATAAGTTGGATGTAACTGCTCTATGCCAGTCCAAAATAATGTGATCTCAAAGAGAGAGAGAGAGTGTGTGTGTGTATTATTGAAGAAAGGCTTCTCTACTTTCCTGCTCACCATGAAAATTCAAGTTTTCCTCTTTTCATACGTGAACCGGGATGACAGGCATGTGAACAAATTGGACTTAGGGTCCTATGATTGCACACAAATGTCATTAACTGGAATAACAAGTTATCTCAAAACCCCAAACCATGCATGTTTATTGAGAGAGCAATGGTACACATCATCAGCCACCTTGGTAGCATACTCTGTAATTCTTCTTCTAGCTTTCCCAGCTCTTTGGAGATTTTGTACCAGATGCTTACTGTTGCGGCCAATCCCCTCGTCACCTGATCGTCGGGAACGAGCACCTGCAAAAGAAAGTCCGCACTGATCGGAGGCGGCTCCGACGGGGACCCTCCGACGGTCAAGTCAGAGAGGAGACTAGGCAACAGCGAAAAGAAAATGAGGAGCTCAACGAGAGAGGGAGCAAGCCCAAGAGTTTCGAATCGACCTCTAGCACTGTTGCCTTCCCCGTTTTATAGTAGAGCGCGGCATGGCGCCGTCATTAATGGCGCAGACAATGGGAGGAGTTGTCAAATCGCCGGAGGCTGTCAGAGTCGCCGTGGGCTGTCAAATCACCGCGGATTGTCAGAATCAACCCATGTCCTTGGCAGGACAATATTTCAGGATGGTCACACAGCACGTCCTTGACAAGACAGCAGCCCATAGCGGTCGTACGGCATTTGGAAGGGCTGGCCGATCATACATCGGTATTCGGCTGCCGGGACGTCGGGTGATGATCCGGCGGCACCGTCGGCTGGTCTGGTGTCTTGCTTAAGTCGAACGTCGGCTGCCACCCCCGACAGTGAGTCGGTAATATGGGTTCGGCCACTCGGTCGGTCGGAAACAATATGGGTCGGTTCGGCCGACACACCTTCGATTTATCCGACACACCTTCGGTCGGATATTGTCAGCAGTCGTCTGTTGGGGTCATCGGTCGGATCGGTCCGTCGGAGTCATCCGTCGGTAGTCGGTCGGGGTCGTCCGTCGGAGTCGTCCGTCGGGATCGGTCCGTCGGAGTCGTCGGTCGGGGTCGTCCGTCGGAGTCGTCGGTCGGGGTCGTCCGTCGGGGTCGTCCGTCGGTCATCGGTCGGGGTCGTCCATCGGTCGTCAGTCGAGGTCGTCCGTCGGGGTCGTCGGTCGGTATATCCCAACAGTTGCCCCCCCCACTCCTGAGTCCGATGTCGTGTTGGCTCGTGTGAACACATGGGCGACGGCTTCGGACGAAAGGAGTGGTTTTCCGTCTCGTCTTGCCCCGACTCTGACGATCACATCAATGAACGATCCAATATCGGTCGTCCCGACTGTAGGTCGAGCATGCACGTCAGGTCGGAGGTCGGCCAACCTCCGAACGTTGCTCGTCGACACGATCATTCTGCAGAATCTGATAGTCGAGTAGCGTCCGACGTATTCGGATAGGATAACGATGGCAAGTCGAATATCCATTGTCCGGGCCTTGGTCGGACGTATGCTTCGGGATGTATGATAAACGGTGGCAAGCCGAATATCCTTCGACCGGTCGTGACCAGATCGGTACATTGCGAATGCGACTGCGGTCGTCTTGGCATTTTGCCCTTCTTAGTCGAAGCTAAGTCGGCAAGTTAGCCAGCCGCATTAGTCGAAGCCCTTTGCCTTCAGAGGTGGGGGCCGTCGTAGATATTCCGCCCCTTCGATCTCCGTCGTAGAATCTGATGTATCCTTGACGATCGAGACGTAGATTGAGCTGTTGGTTCGGCGATTCGACGATCAGGCCGACGACGGAGTCGTAGATTCGGCGATCGGCAATCGAGCCATTTTGGTCGGGGCCTTTTGCCTTCAGAGGTCGAGGCCGTCGGTTCGGCGATCGGTGATCGAGCCGTTGATTCGACGATCGGTGATCGAGCCATGTTGGTCGGGGCCTTTTGCCTTCAGAGGTCGAGGCTGTCAGTTTCGGCGATCGATGATCGAGCCGTTGATTCAGCGATCGATGATCGAGCCATGTTGGTCGGGGCCTTTTGCCTTCAGAGGCCGAGGCCGTCGGTTTCGACGATCGGTGATCGAGCCGTTGATTCGACGATCGATGATCAAGCCATGTTGGTTGGGGCCTTTTGCCTTCAGAGGCCGAGGCCGTCAGTTTCGACGATCGGTGATCGAGCCATTGATTCGACGATCGATGATCGAGCCATGTTGGTCGGGGCCTTTTGCCTTCAGAGGTCGAGGCCGTCGGCTTCGACGATCAGTGATCGAGCCGTTAATTCGGCGATCGATAATCGAGCCATGTTGGTCGGGGTCTTTTGCGTTCAGAGGCCGAGGCCGTCGGTTCGACGATCGGTGATCGAGTCATTGATTCTTCGATCGGTGATCCAGCCATGTTGGTCGGGGCCTTTTGCCTTCAGAGGCCGAGGCCGTCAGTTTCGGCGATCGGTGATCGAGCCGTTGATTCGATGATCGATGATCGAGCCATGTTGGTCGGAGCCTTTTGCCTTCAGAGGCCGAGGTCGTCGTAGATTCTCCGCTCCTTCGATCTCTATCAGGATCTACACACGAGGAGCGGGGAGAGGGATGTAGGAGTCATACCTGCGATGCATCGGTCTCGGACTCCATCGTCGGGGCAAGACTCGTCTATCGGTGGAGGGCCTACTAGGTTCAGCATGGGCCCAACCTTTCTTCCGTTTTTCCTTTCGGCCCGTGCCTTAAGTCAGGCGCCGGTCGGAAGCTCCTTCGTCCGCGCGCATGTACTTGTACGCGCGCTCCAGCAGTTCGACGTATGTCCGAGGAAGGGTCTTATCCAAGGAGTATGTGAAATGGGACCCCCTTAGCCCCCTCTTCATGGCCGAGATAGCCATGTCTTCGTTGAGGTCCCGAATCTCAAGCGTGGCCGCGTTGAATCGCGTCACAAAGTATCGTAGAGTCTCATTTTCTCTCTGCTTGAGGGAGAAAAGACTGTCCGAGGTTCGTAGCGGCTTCCGACTGGTGCTGAAATGGACCACGAAGGAATGTTCGAGCTGTCCGAAGGAGTGGATACTTTTCGAACGGAGGCCGGAGTACCAGATCCTGGCAGCTTTGCGGAGTGTGGCGGGGAAGCCGATGCAAAGAAGAGCGTCGGTTGCCCCCTGAATCGTCATGAGAGCCTTGTAGCTCTCCAAGTGGTCGACTGGGTCGGTGGAGCCATCGTAAGGCTCCACGTGTGGCATCTTGAACTGATTGGGGATCGATTCGTCGAGGATGAGTGGGGAGAGAGGTTGGGCGGTCTGGAAGTCAACGTCGTTTGAGGACTTCTGTCCGTCTACCTGCAGCTGGACAAGCCGACGGTCGATTTCTTCGAACCTACGTTCGTAGTCGTCGATTCGTCAGTGCTGAGAGACCCCGGAGGTGGAGTCTCCCGATGAGTCCGAGAGAGAGACGGACGGTGTTCACGGCCGCTTCTCCTTCCTCGCTCGTTCCAGCTAGGAGGGAGATGACCGTCGGGACCGATGGGTGTCACGCCGCAGCCGCCCCTCCTCCTCTCGATGGAGCGCTGTGGCAGGTGCTCCCGAGGAGGCGACGGAGACCGACGTGGGTTTCGGCGGTTGCTCCGGGAGGGCACCGGACGTGCCGCCGGTTGCTCCACCGGCGAGGGCGGCAACCGGATTGGTTGTTGCTGAAGGCTCTTGACCGCATCTGTCAGCACGGTCATCTGCCGCACGATCGCCGCGATCTATGCCTCCGTGGTCATCGCGGGATGCGGAGAGCTAGGTTCCGCCATGGAGGGTGGAGGAGAGGCCTCTTCCCGATGGGAAGAGCACCTCGTCGATCCAGTGACCCTCGACCGCTGAGCTCTCGTTCTTGTCATCTTAGGAGATGCTTCTAGTTCCGCGGGGATTACAATCCCTGGTGCTGTCGATCTCTCCTTTCTGGCGCGCCAATCTGTTGCGGCCAATCCCCTCGTCACCTGGTCGCCGGGAACGAGTGCCTGCAAAAGAAAGTCCGCACTGACCGGAGGTGGCTCCGGCAGGGACCCTCCGACGATCAAGTCAGAGAGGAGACTAGGCAACAGCGAAAAGAAAATGAGGAGCTCAACGAGAGAGAGAAAGAGAGAGAGGGAGCAAGCCCAAGAGTTTCGAATCGACCTTTAGCACTGTTGCCTTCTCCATTTTATAGTAGAGCGCGGCATGGCACCGTCATTAATGGCGCAGACAATAGGAGGAGTTGTCAAATCGTCGGAGGCTGTCAGAGTCACCGTGGACTGTCAAATCACCGCGGGTTGTCAGAATCAACCCATGTCCTTGGCAGGACAATATTTCAGGGTGGTCACACAGCACGTCCTTGACAGGACAGCAGCCCATAGCGGTCGTACGGTATTTGAGAGGGCTGGCGATCATACATCGATATTCGACTGTCGGGACGTCGGGTGATGATCCGGCGGCACCGTCGGCTGGTCTGGTGTCTTGCTTAAGTCGGACGTCGGCTGCCACCCCCGTCAGTGAGTCGGTAATATGGGTTCGGCCGCTCGGTCGGTCGGGAACAGCATGGGTCGGTTCGGCCGACACACCTTCGGTCGGATATTGTCGGCAGCCGTCTGTCGGGGTCGTCGGTCGGATCGATCCGTCGGAGTCGTCCGTCGGTCGTCGGTCGGGGTCGTCCGTCGGAATCGGTCCGTCGGAGTCGTCCGTCGGGGTCATCCGTCGGAGTCGTCCGGGGTCGTCCGTCGGAGTCATCCGTCGGGGTCGTCCGTCAGAGTCGTTCATCAGTCATCGGTCGGGGTCGTCCGTCGGTCGTCAGTCGGGGTCGTCCGTCGGGGTCGTCGGTCGATATATCCCAACACTTACTAATTCCTCTACCCTGGTTTGGTACGACGGCCTTGCAAAAAGGAAACGAAAAAGGAAATTTCGTTGAGCTAATGCTAGTGAACACTCCTCCCATTTCCCCAAAAAGAGCAAATTTAGAGAACAATTGGTATGGCTTCTATTTTTTCATGAGAAATTCTGTGCATCGCAGGCGGTGGAGTGCACCATCTCATTCGATTGGTCTACGTAATCATCATTTTTCAACGCGCATTTAATGTCTGTCAGTCGATTTTTTTATTTAAAAATTTTGTATGACAAAAATATCTCTATCTTTTAGAAAAAATTATGACATCCTGTAGTGTAATATAACCTAAGATATCATAATATGACTTCGGATATCATAATATAAGAAAGACATTTTTGTCCAACCACTTTCCAACATGCATTTAATGCCTGCAAGTCAGTTTTTTCGTTTGAAAATTTTGAATAACGAACATACTCCTGTTCTTTAAAAAAAATCATAACATCCTGTGTGCATATTATAAACATAGGATATCATAATATGGACATAGAATGTCATAATTTTTTTAAAAGAAAGAGATACTTCATCATATAAAATTTTTAAACAAAAAAATTGATTTGCAAGCATTAAATGCGCATTGAAAAGTGGTGACTATGTGAACCAATCGGACTAGACGGTGCACTCTACATCGGATTTTCTACACCGCTTGCGGTGCACAAAAAATTTTGCTTTTTTCATTAGCATGACATTTGTTTGTGGGCTCAATTGATTTGTTGAAAAAGTTGACAACATATCAATTGCCCTTACAAATCAATCTAGCATTTAGGTTCACAATCATTTCCCAAATCTGTTATTTGTTACCGTGTGGATGTAGCTTTCAAGTACTGCCCCCACGAAAAAAAACCTAATTTTAGTAGATTTGGCCATGATATAATTCAAATCCATAATTGACAACGAGTATATATATGCTACATGTTATCATATTTGGATCCAAATACCAAAAAATTTATGTGCACTAGCAAATGCAAGTTGCACGTGTTAAAGCCCATCCAAGTTGGCTGCTCTCTTGGCTTGATTACCATCATGCTATTCAAGCTGATAAAGAAGATAGCAAATCCGTAGATTAAAAAAAAAAACATGCAAGAAAAGTTAATGGTTGACACGTGATGTTTCAAAGAATTAAATTATAGGGAGGCAAAGATGCAATGAAATTTCAAACACATAATTTAAGAAAATACTCGAACCCTTTATTTTCAAATTATTAGCTTTTAAAAGCATAAATACATAATTAAATCTTGCATCTGCACGTAGATTAAGCTAATGATATTGCAAGGTCTAGTTATAATTGATATTAAGCCACATTGAGATTTATTTCATATTGGAACTTGAGTTCATCCTCAAAAAGTTTTGCCTAGAAAATGTGGATATTTGAATTTCTAACCTAATCTAAATGGGATTCAATTTGAATTCAAGCCATTTTTTCTTGAAAAAGATTGGATAAAGCCTGACCACTAGGTAAATCAAAGCACTGAATTGAAATGAATCGAATCAAACTATTCAATTTAAGCCATGTTATCTTCAATACCCCAGCATTCAATTATAATTGCCATCTTTTCACCAAAAACTTATAATTACTGTCTCCGATATAAATGTGCAAGCTGCAAATATTTGAAAGGCCAAAAAAAAAAAAAAGCTAAATTGAATTGAATCTAATTGCAGCATTCAATTTAAGCCATATTATCTTCAATATCTCCACATTCAATTACAATTGCTGTCTTTGCACCACAAATTTATAATTGCCGTCTTAGGTATAAATGCATAAGCTGCAAATATTTGAAAGGCGAAACAAAAAACACAAACACACATTTTCATATTGATTAACCATAGACATAACCTAAGTAGCACACTGGTGACTTTTGGTATACGTTGTGGAAGGTCTATTTTTGGTTGTTCTCGAATCCATATTATTAGAAGGTCCACTCCTACTCAAGCTTAACCTCACCAATGCTGGGATGAGCGCAATGTTCCAAACTTCCTACAGAGACCAAGTGTCCAGAAGCTGGAATTGATGCCTATGCCCGAAAAGCACTTCCAATATGCAGCCTGCAATGTCCTGCACTGGCTCTGGAAGATATCCAGTGAACATTTTTGTCTTCTACGGATATATACCACTGCAAACAAGCATCAACCATGCTCATTTGGACAAACATCTTCTGGGCCCCACCTCTTCCGAAAACCAATTCGCTGACGCAGGGCCCCATGTTGAGTCTCTCATGTTACCCTTAGGGTGCACAAGTGGGTGGATTTGGCACCGTTCTACCCTCGCCTAGATTCTTAGCAAGTAAGGCCATTCAATTAGTTCCCTCCAATGACGTTCGGTCACCGTCCAAGGTGTAAAATCTATGGACATATCCTTACCGAACTTAGAACATAGTTTTACTAAACCTGGGTCCACGCTAAATGCACCCACGAGAAACGATTACCACCTCACATGGCGGTGCGACGACTCTCTCTCTCCCTGTTTAAATTTCGAACACATCTCTGGTGCCCAGGAGGCGCGGCTGGAACTGCGACTGGCATCCAATGGGAATCCGACTCGTGGACAAAATGACGTGGAAATCCGGCCGCCACCGCGGAAAGGGACTCGAGCCGGCCGACACGTTTGGATTAGGTTTTTTTCGTTTTACCCGGTAAAACCCCTCGGCTCGAAGCAAGCGATTCCCATATTCCTTTTCGCCCCACAAAAAATGACCGGTCCGTCCCGTCCTCGGCCGGGCGGGATGGTCTAAGCGAGCCGGACCGGAGCCCGCCCCCTCGCTTCTGACCCACGGTCACGGTTCGAATACCCTGCCAATTTACTCTTCTGCCCTTCTGGCATACAGGGGCATTTTGGGGATTTCGTACCTTTGGAGCGCGTTGAGGATTATTTGCGCAGATCTTGGTCAAGTTTGATGCGCGCCGGCGAGCGGAGGGGAAAATTCCGAGTCCGGCGGCAACGCGTGAAAGAAGAAAAAATAAAATGGGAAAATAAAACGCCAAATATTTATAGTATTGAGTTAGTGACGGTTGGTGGGAAAGATTACGAATATGCCCTCAAGAGCGCGGTAAAATTACCGTAGCTTGATTAGAAGTGCATAGTACGTCTCAGAGCGGGAACGACCGGAAGGATGAAATGATATCACGCTGTGATGGCTGCCTACCGACAAAAAGCTGGACTTATTCTCTGGATTCCCATGCCACGCCACCGGCCAGCCCCTGCTCGAGTAAAGGAGAGTGGCACTTTGGTGTTTTTCGGGATCAACCTAGGGTAGTATAGGAAAGAGGCAGGCTAAATACGAAAGTAATTAAAATGGGAAAATATTATCGTAGAAGAAACAGGAAGGTGGTGGTGGTGGTTTCGTAAAGAGCGTTCCGTTTCGGTTGGTTCTTGTTATCAAAAGAAAGAAACTTAAAATGTGAAAAAAAAAGAAAATTAACTCTCTTTTTTTTTTTTTTTTTTTGGTGGGAAGGAATTCAAAACTTGGGGATTGTGAATGGGATCCAGGCTGGCCAAATCACCGTAGACTCGAACGAGTCACATTACCGTATACGCCCACCTTTTAGATGAATTAAATAAATAAATATACATAAAATAAAAAATATCTGCACCATTAGATTAGATATGAAGCATTTCAAATACATGGAAACTTATAACTACACCTTCCATTTTGGTTAACGCATACACTTTTTGGGTCTATATCTCTTTGATTATTGGCCAAGTGCATCACATTTCATGTGGCAAGGGTACTAGCCTATCTTAGCTATAAGCGAAGTAATAATAAGGTGGGAGAGAAAGGGTTAGTGGGAAACGGTTATTGGATACGGAGGGCAGGGGTAGTAATAGGAGGACTGGGGAGGAGCAGGGCATTTGTGACGCCACGGACTTCCGCAGCCATTCAATGCTCCACCAAACGCAAATCCCTTCTTCCTCCCCTCTCTTTACCTTCAACCCCTCCACCACCACCACCACCTCCTCCTCCTCCTTTATTCCCCTCCCTGTTTACCCTCTTCAATCCCCTCTTCAGTTCCACTCCTCTCAGGTAAATAGAAACCAATAAAAATCTCCACTTTAGTTCTGGGGAGCTGATGGAATCTCTCTCTCTCGTCTCTTTTTTAGCTCTTCTGCTAGATTCTTCATCTCCCCTGCGTGTCGGTAAATTTGCTGAGAGTTTTTGGTGGCGTGCAGGTAGAAAAGGACAGAAGAATGGAGGGGGCGCTGAAAAGTAGTTTGAGGTCGGAACCGTTGGCCGCCTCTGGCCAGCCGGACCACCAGGGTCTCCTTGCCGACGACCCGGCCTGGGCCGCCGTGGAGAGAGGCAACCTCTTATTAGGGGAGGGTTTCTCGGTTGACGAACTTCTCGACCTCGGGGAATTCGCCGAGCCCGAGAAGGAAACAGAGGAGAAGCCGGATGCAGGAGCGGAGTCCGCGAAAGCAGAGGAGAACTCCAACTCCTTGTCCTCCTGCTCCTCCTCCGTCCTCTCCTTCGAACTACCGCCGCCGTCGGAGATTTGTTTACCGTTGAGTCCTTTGCCATTAATGGTAAGTACAAGAGCCTCAGAAAGCTATCCTTTTTCTTGGGTTTGGGGGTTCTAACGGGCGGTGTTTGGCTTTGGGGACTCGCAGGTTCAAGATGTGGAAGAGCTGGAATGGGTTTCGCTCATTATCGACGACTCCCTTTCGGAGTTTCCACCGTCGTGCTCTGGTATAGCGCCGCCCTTCCCACCGCCGCCGCCGCCTAAACCCCAGGCGGAGTCTCCGCCAGAGAACCGCCCGGCCTCTTCCCGGCCCCCCACCGTCTGCGCCCTCTCCACCGAAGCCCTTGTCCCGGTCAAGGCCAAGCGCAGCAAGCGCTCCCGCTCCGCCACCGCCGGCTGGTCCCTCTCCGGCCCTCCCTCTTTTGCCGACTCCTCCACCACCACAATCACCTCCTCGTCGTCCTCCTGCTCGTCCTCGTCGTCATCCTTGGAATCCTGCCTCATCTACGAACCCACCGCCTGTGGCGGTGGCGATTACAACCTCTTCCTCGACAACATCCCGCCTCCGCCGGAGCCGCCGTCCAAGAAGCATAAACTGAAGAAGGGGGCTGGAAACCGAAGCCGCCGCAGGCGGCCTTCACTGCCGTGGCCGCCGGCGGAGGCGAGCGGCGGTGCAGCCACTGCGGGGTTCAGAAGACGCCGCAGTGGCGGGCGGGGCCGCTGGGGGCGAAGACTCTGTGCAACGCGTGCGGCGTCCGGTTCAAGTCCGGCCGCCTGCTGCCGGAGTACCGGCCGGCGTGCAGCCCCACCTTCATCAGCAACGTCCACTCCAACAGCCACCGGAAAGTCTTGAGATGCGCCGGAAAAAGGAGGCTGAGCTCCTTGCCTCCAGCGCCCTGCCAGTCCCCTCCTTCTGACCGTCCCGGTCCGGTCCGGTTCGGTTCGGCTGTACATTGTGGACCGACCCCCTTTTAGAGTTTAGCCTGTCGCGGTTTGCATTTTTTACCCTTATAGCGGCTTAGCTTTTCGTGTTCTTTAGCTTTTGGTTGCTGTTGTTTCTAGTTATCAGGCTGTAGGTAGTGCAATCTTTTTTATTTGTGTTATTTCACTTAGAAAAAGGAGGGGACGGGTAGGATGAGGCAGGGAGTTAGTATTAGATTTTAGGGCCCGTGTCTGGAAATTGGAATTGGAATTGGAATTCTAACATGACTGCTTTCTTTTTTTAGCCAACGAGAGAGAGATATTAAGGGGTAGTATGGTTTATTGGTATGGCATCATTTGTAATACATCCATCCATATACATAGGGATAGGGGCCGTGGACATATATAGGATATATGATAATATTTATTTGTAGCTTTTTTGCAGCAGATTAATGGAGGATGCTTCAAATGGAATTTGCTTTGTTTTTTATTCCTCTGGTTTCTGCTCTCTCTGATGGTTTGTTCTATTGGGTTTGGAAGTGCTGCAATTTGGTGATTGTAATCTAGTACGCGCGTTTGCCCTTATAATTTGATCCCCTGTGCCAGTGCTAAGTTTGAAAAGTAAGGTTTTAGATAATATTTGTTTGCAGTGATTAGGTGAAACCATTTCAACCCAATTCCAACCAAACGCCATGGCAGTTGGGCAGCAATGCGGGTGGGGTCTCTTGCACCACCCCACTTCTTATACTTGTCCCGCCCACCCGCCCGCTCCAAATCCATGCTTGTCGCATGATTTGTCCTCTTGAGCACTTCATCTATTTCGTCTCTTATGGAAAACCATGCTATACACTTGATGTCCGGTGACTATTCTGTTTATTAGAAAATAATCATTCATTTTTTGTTAGAACTGAAATCGAATTGGATATAGATAACATATTAGTATATCTATATTAGTATTTATCTTATTTGATGAATAAAGATACAGATATGGATATTAGTGAAATATAAAAATTAATATTTATATTTGTTTGAAATAAATATGAATATAATTCGGATATAAAAAATATAAATATAAGTATGGGTATAATTTGGATTATTAAATTTTATGATCATAAAATCATAGATATTATTAAGTCGATAATAAATCAAATTAATAATATTTAAATGTGATTATACGTTCTTTTAAAAGTTCATAAATGCAATATAAAATTAAATAAAATTATCATTAAATTTAAATATTTAGATATGAATCGAATAGTTGCTTATTTGTATTCATATCTTTTTCTTTCTTTTTATCCTTTCTAATAGAGTCGGATGTTCAAATTTCTATTCATATTCGAATAGATTTAGATATAAAAATAAATTTAGATGAATATTATCCGATCTACTTTCATCTTTAGTTATTGTGTGCACAAGACTTAATTCCTTGTTGAATTGGGACTATTTTGGCTGGATCCTTCTCAAGTAGCTGGCCTTGGTTTTGTCATGAATTGTTTTATATCAGATTTTATCTGCACCTTAGATAAGGTTTTACTTCTATCTTGATAAATCAGTACTTATCACCTATAAGCCGACCTACTGCCTGATAAAAATGTTAAACATGTGCTACTTAATTAGCATGCCATAGTTTGCTAGCCACCTAAGTAGTGGGTAGAGATGCCCCTCTCTAATCGTCCTATTTGGAACGTGACATCATGTGCCTAGTGGTATTGCTTGCAACACTCATATGATATGTTATTTGAGAATAGATACTCTAGTAACATGGCAACCTCATCAAGCCAATTTACACAGTTGACATGTATTCTCCGATTTCTCCTTTTTTTTTTTTTTTTTAACATTCGAGACTGAGATGCAATAGGAAAGATACATGTCAGCTAAGAAACTTTTGGGTTCAACATTTCTGTTGTCAACCCAGACTGCTTTATGTTATGGAAGGTGGGTAGGCTTCCATCCTATCCAAGTGGCTGTCATAACAATGGAGCCAGTGGGCTGTAGTGGTTGGTTGCCATGGGAATTGACGTGTATATGTGAAGACAGCTCAACATTGTATAAGCAAAGATTACGAAATTGCTCACCCCACAGGCTAAAATACGCGTGAAATGGGCAATGAAGCATAACTTTTATAATCCGTCACACCATATCAAGCTTAAATTAACTATAAACCTGGTAGTACACACAAAGGGCTGATGTTGAATGAAAGATCTTTTATAAAAGAAGCATAAGAAAGGATAATCCTGCTACAACAAAGAGAATAATTTGTAGAAATTATTGGTGTTCAGGGACCAATTTTGCGCTACCTGCATCTTTGCTGGCTTGCATCGATGTCTCATGTTTGAATCTTAATCACGCATACATATGACCCGAATCTGAATGGCTTACACCTCCAATAGCTTTACTTGTTAATTAACAGCAACATTTTTTAGGGAGGTATGCTTTTCCTTGACAATGGTCACGATGGATCATGGCTCGAAGATGAGTATGCATTACAATAAAAATAATTTTTAGTGATAAATTATTTGTGATATTTTTTTATTATATGACGTTAAAATCTTTTTTTTACTATATTTTGATAAAAATATCATTATTTTTAAATAAATATTTTTTTATTAGTAGCATTTTATCATAAATACTACTGTAAATTTATATTTTATAATATTTTATTATAAATATCGTTATAAATTTATACTTTACGGTATTTTATTATAAATACCATTATAAATTTATATTTTATGATATTTAACAAATATATCAATAAATAATATCATAATTTATAGAATTTTAAAAAATTATTACTAAATTTTAAATTATTAATTTTATATAGAGTTTGATTTAATTATATTAATCTCATAAAATATGTTATTATACATATGTATTCTTAACATTACTTATTTAATGATATGAATGTATGTTAATAAGTTAAATAAATTATATTTATATATTAATAATATAAGTTATAGGTTGATGTTTAAGAACTAATTCTAAGGTATATATATATAATTTTTTAATAATTTTTATTGATATATAAAAAATATTGGTATTAAAATTTTAAAGATAATTACATATGTCGCTAAAATAAAAATTTTTATCGATATTTTTTTACGATAATATATAAGAAAATATCTTTTAAAATATTTATGATATTTTTTTCTCATCTATAGCGGCACTTAAATATGCTGTCAATGATCATTTTTATTGTAATAATGATACGATAACAGTGCTCTTCTTCTTCTTCTTCCCAATTGTTTTCTTTCGGCTTTATCCTTTGACACTGTTTCTCGGATATGCGAGATCAGTTCGAGCAGAGCTTGCGGTATTTAAGATGGTGTCTTGAAACCTTAGTGGGTTGGGTTGTCGGGTTCGGAGACGTGGGTGGAATCTTCCTCACTCCCACCTACCGTATAAATTGCAGTATACTGCGACGCTGAGATGAACGGGGAAGCACCCATCCCCAGTCCCCCATGCGACCATGAGGAGTGTGCAAGGCTACGTTACAATGGCACAGAAGTATGGTACAGAGTATCCAAATGTCGAGGTTAGAAAATATTGGCAAACTGTCTGGAGTAGATCCAACGGCATCTGTTAATTTGTGATGTCTTGCTTTTGAACTTTGGGTATTATAATTTAGAGATGTTGTATCTGCTGTGTTCACCAATCTCCAACTACCGCACAGGACTAGGTGGTTCCAACCAGTGCCATTCTAGCACCATACTCCTTATACTCGTTCTTTCCTTGCTATTACGGAGTGGGAACCAGCAGGATTCTTAAATATCCTATTGTAGAATTAGTTAGGAGACAGAGGCTAGCCACCAGTCAAGCGCGAAGTTTATTTCCAAAACAGGATAGGTATGAGGAGCGTCCCAAGCCTTGTCATGGTAGAAATGTAACATTATTTTAATTTTCTATGGTTCTATCTCAAGCGGGGTCCCACATCATTCTCAGATTTCCAGAAACCCAACCTCAAAGGTTAAGGTCTTTGACCTCGTAGAAATCTCGTGTACTTCTAACCGGGTCAAAACGTCTCGTTGGTGCGTGTCCACAATATCTGGTTCCTTGCGTGGGTCCCACAGGCGAGGCGGCCATCGATTTAGATTTTTAAAATTCAAATGTGGGAGGGGGTGGTGCATGATTGCCACTGAAATCACGGCTAGGTCCCTCCATTTGAGCCGGCCAATCAGCTGAATTCATGCACATAGGAGGACATTATTATTGTCTCTGGGAGGAGATAAGGACTCGCAATTTTATAATTAACATTGGAAGTTGGAGAAGGGGTGGGGGAAGAACAGCATGTGGAACGAGTGGTGTCCGTGGACTCGAACGAAGCGTTCAGAAAGGGAGGGCGAGGAGACTGGGCGGTGCGTAATCAACACGTTGCTTGCGGCAGTGGACCGATGTTAACCCTCCTTTGGAAAGGTCCAAATTCTGAGTGGGAGAAGCGGGTTTACTTATTCTTACTTTTTTTTTTATAAAAAAATTTATTTTTGGTAACCGCTACTGACGATTTAATTGGTCGAGAATGCAAGAGTGCGATTGATCCACGACCAAAATTAGAAGGGATTGTACTATAATACTTTATTATTATTTTTATATAAAAAGATGAAAATATCCTGACTTCTTATCAGGATAATTAGGATAATTTTCTTTTTGATAGATTAAAAATCAGTTGCCTTTTTTTTTCTTTTCATAAAATCCTTTCTTCTAATGGTGGTGTTAGAAAACGAGGGGAGGAGTGTGATGGAGGCCACAAGTGGTGGAGAGGGAGAGGAGAGTGCCATTGAAGGAGATGAAGCTGCCTTAGCTGAATTTAGTAAAGGGAGAAAAGAAAGCAGTAGTAAGAGGAGAATCAATAGAAAGGGCTTCAGATCGATAGAGATGGTAGAGCTGGCGCCACCACGAGCAAGGCAATGATACATAAGTGGCACAATAATGATATGGGCGAGGAAGGTGGGCATGACCACCATAGCCACCATCATAACCATGATAGGATGGTGGTGGTGGTGGTGGTGGTGCGAGAGAAGAGCAGTAGCAAAATATGGCCATTCTGCAACTCTTATGGCAACTAAGACAAGATGACTTCAAGTAGCTCTGCTTTTTAAGAAAACGCTCCTCCTTGCCTCCTCTTCGATCCCTCCTCTGCCACCTCCACTCCCTCTCTAGCTCCATTGCACTTTGAGATGGCATAAAAGGCAACCTTTTGATGGGTCGACATCAGACAATCAATGATGGCTAGGCCAGCCAAACCAGTGATTGATCCTTCCTATGATTGAATGGATCGCATCCCATACCTCCTACACATCCCTCCCCTAGCTCCTCATCGAGTTGGCGATCTGGACTAGCACCACCCAACCTCATAGCTTCAGCTACTCTTCTAACAACTACTCCATCAAAACTTCAACCGTATCCCTTTGAACATATCACATCATCCATACCAACCGCAAGGTCCTATCTTTGTACCTCTTTGTGAGCTCCAGGATATGATCGGTCATCTTTAGCAATGTCGTGATGGAATAGAGTTAGCCCATATTGATATAACCCTAAAATTCAACAAAAATGATCGCATCAACTACTTAACTAGCTACGATTAGTTACTAGTAGATAATGACATCAAGGTCATCGAATTTAGATTGGATAGCCAAAATTTAAAGAGGCAAAAAGAACTAAAAGCCCTTTGGAGTACCGTATAGAAATCCAAATCAAAAGTATTAAAATAGAAATTAGAATAGCCATATTTGCCGATGCATTTGGTTTGTGAGTGAAATTGAAATTAGAATCAGAATAGGATTTGAATACAGAACAGATTCCAGATTAGATTTTGGAAAATAGAAAAATTTTCATTCTCCTTTGAAATCAGAATTAAAATAAAACTTTCTTTAACCAAATGACTGAAATGATAATCATTTATTCTTATTTTTATTTTAGACCCCAACTCCTTCAACCAAACATACCCCAAATTGTTTAGATGGTTCAACAACAATAAGATTTTTTTCTGGGAAATGAACAATCTGTTGTTTTATTGTTATTGGAAACAAAGAATAAAAGAAAGTTTGAGTGAGAATTTTTCGTGAGAATGGAAGTTGGAGAATGGACGAGAGAGAGAGTCATGAGGGAGGGTTTTTTAGTTCTTGATTAGGCAATTATATTATCTTAAACAGCATTTCTCTTATGGCCACCTCATCGACCTAATAATTTTCATCAGGAGGTTTGAAACTGTATGAATGGTTTAGGAATATGACAAACTATATCTGCAAGAGAGAGGGGTAACTATACGCTTATAGTACAAAATTGTAGTCATAGTAACATTATAGGCAAAATTTATATTTTTTGAGAGAAAAGAAAAGAAAAAAAATTTCATTAAATTTTTTAGAAATAAATCAAGAATTGAATATTTATTTTTATTCAAAAACAAGCATGAGATAGGTAGGAAATGAATTTAGGTACCAACATCGGTAGCTAAGTGCACAGTATTTCTAAGTTTAGATATGTGAATTTATTTATTAGCAGGGGTTATATACAATAGATGTCTAAGAGAATATCATTAAAAGTTGATTTAATATAGAGAGATAGCAGACAAAGTTGATTTAAAAGTTGAGATCTATCCTTTATAGAATTTTTTTATAATTATTTATATTAGTTATATTTATTTTTGGAAACCTAATTCTATTTCAACTAAGAGATGAATCAAATCTAAATTATGAAAAAAATGACCTCATTACCATTATGAATAAGGTATATACTACAACTACATATCTCAATTCAAGATGTGTGGATCATCAAGGAAAAAAAAGAAAACTTAAGCCATACTATAGCAATTTTCCACCTTCTTCTTCTTCTTCTTCTTCTTCTTCTTCTTCTTCTTCTTCTTCTTCTTTGGGAGATTCAACTTGAGTGGGTTGGGCAAATCCTTTCTTGTCTCTTATTGGGTCAAGCAAAATGGATAATGTGAAACGAGCTACTTGATACTCCATCTTCCAATGTTGTAAACTAAGTGCCTTGTATTTCTAATTTTTGGTAGCTGAATTTGTAGTTTAGGGTTATATACAACACAAGGCAGCTCTGCCCTAGCAATAGATTGCAGGTTAAAAGGAAACTACATAATAAGCTTGCCTTCCATCTATGTATGATTTTCTGTTAACAACATCACAATGTATGCATTTGGCCATGTATTTGGGAATCTTAAACCCATTACCTTGCATGTATCAAAGTTCAAATCATCTAGGATATGCATTGATATGCTTAAAAGTAGCATGGCGTTTGTCCAAATGGGGAGATCTAGATCAATTTAAGTCAAACTAATGATAGTTGATATTTTTTTGAGATATATATGGAGGGTGTTGGTGTACTAAACCAATCTCATGCCATGTGGCATCATCATATGAGATCACCGAATTACCGATCTCAAAGTATAAAGTTGCCATTAAAAACTGACTGACGAAATAGTAAAAAGATTAAGAGTTTACCGACCTGAAGGAAGGTACATCGATAATACCTATATTTGAAATATCAATTTTAGATAGCTAAATGATCGATCTCCTTTGGTACACATCAGTCCATAACCGATGTAAACTCCTACATTATCCACAACAATCATCTTGTAAAGTTCGTCTGTAATCTCTACAACTAAGCCATGGCTGGTCATAATCTCATATACAACTAGCCACATAACTGTCAGATACAGTTAAGTATGACCTCACTTTCAGCTAATATGTATAACTATATTTTAGCTTATTTACAGCTGGTTATAACTGTCTAACAAACTCCTCTAACATCCTAACAAACTCTGTAATGATCTTATTAGTCCGTCTATAAATAGAGGGCCAAAGATCCTCCGATGGTAAGTTTCAAATTTTAATTTTCAAAACTAGAGTGAAACTATGAGAGTGAAAATTTTGCCAGTTCTTGAACAAAGACTCTAGTTCCTACTCAATCTAATTTTTTTAGTTCCATGCAAACCCTTTTCTTATGCTCTACTACTCTTTTCCATCTACTGTTCTCGAGTTCAAGACTGACTTAAGTATCGGAGAGTCAAGAATCGGAGGATCTTCATCTGATTTTTGACTTATTTTATAGATTTTTTTAAAGGCATTTCAGATCGAACTGCTATCGACCTCCAGCTCAACTTCATCCGATCTACCCGTCTCAGATTTTGAGTCTCGCAGTAACAGATTGATGCTAGAAGAAGGGCTAACTAATTTCTTGTGGAAAAAATGGTCAGAGTGTGAGCACTAAACAATTCTTTGGCATCTCCATTCTCTCTGGACATCCTGCTAGAAGCTTCCCAGTAACAATCAGTTGCTATTGATCCTCAATAGTTCCTCCTGTTCGTTCAGTAAGTTCAAGCTCTGACAGCAACTGTTCTATAGCTTCAAAAGATTAAAGAGCAACATCAAAAAGAGGCTCCTCCTCTGAAAGTTGTGTCTCAACACAACCATCAACCAATCCATCAAGATGAACATCACATTAATGATGAGGCTAATGGTGAATCTGCACCTGATATTACAAAATCTCAGAGAAGAGATGATTTGGAGCATAAGATTCAAGATCTTGAGAAGCATCTGATATAGATTTAGGTAAGAGGTCGATCTCAAAATAAAGATAACTTTAATCTCCGATCTCCAGATCAGTATGCTTCAAAGGATCGAAATGGAGATAAGATCTCTTGATCGATAAAAATTCGATCTTCAGATCGGTGAGCTCTGAAGGATCAAGATGGAGATAAGATCTCTTGATCAATGAAAATACGATCTTCAGATCGGTAAGCCTCGAAGGATAAAGATGGAGATAAGATTTTCTAATCGATGAAAATTCAATCTCTAAATCTGTAAGCTCCGAAGAGTCAAGATAGAGATAAGATCTTCTGATCGATGAAAATTCAATCTTCAGATCAATAAGTCTCAAAGAGCAAAGATAGAGATAAAATCTCCTAATCGATGAAAAATCGATGTCCGGATCGATAGGCCCTAAAGGGTCAAGATGGAGATAAGATCTTCTGATCGATAAAAATTCGATCTTTAGATCGGTAAGTCCCAATGGATAAGGATGGAGATAAGATCTTCTGATTGATGAAAATCTGATCTCCAAATCAGAAAGCCCTGAAGAGTCAAGATGGAGATAAGATCTCTTGATCGATTAAAATCGATCTTCAGATTGAGCTTAAGATCCGAAGGGTCAAGATAGAGATAAGATCTATTAATCGATGAAAAATCGATCTTTAGATCAAGCCTACATCGAACAAAAGCCGAATAGAGTATTTGATCTTCAAATCAGATGATGAAGTCACAACTAAAATAGAATATCGATCTATGAATTGAAATTATCTTATTCTATTGAAAATCCAATCTATTCATGCTATATCGGATGAAGAATATTAATCTTCGGATCGAGATCATCATTTTTTATTGACAATCCGATCTATTCAAAGCTACATCTGATAATGAATACCGATCTCTAGATCAAGCCTATGTCAATCTGATCTTTGGATCAAATGAATATATCCAAAAGCCAAGATCAAATAACAATCTCAGGATCGAGATCAAATTTTGAGGTTCTGATAAGAACCTGATCTATTCAAGGTCATATCAAACAAAGGTACGTTTGAACCTTAACTTTAAATCAGTTATTAACTGATAAGGTTTTCTTTGTTAATTATTTAGTTTGATTGAACTATGATCCTACAAGTTATATATATAAAGTTTTTTTATTTTGAAAAAGTTATAAAAATCTGTCCAAGTGACAGAAATGTATACATCGGATCAAAACACATCAAAAATTTTATTTTCATTAATTTAGAAGAAAAATACATTGAGAAAAGACCCTCATCAGGTCCTTACATTTCGAAAAGAGAAAAAGACCCACATCGGGTCATTACAAATCAAAAAGACCCATATTGGGTCAATGCATCCAAAAGAAAAAACAAAAGTTATAGAATAACGACAGGAGCGTCAGAGTTTTTTGGAACTGTCTCTTCTTTAATCTATTTTGGCTCCTTAACGGCCTCAACAATAGAGGACTCCGCAAATATGACTTTGATATTGGGGACTTCAATCATAGCTGGAGGCATCACTGAGATGAGCTCCGCAATAGTGACCTTGATAACATCCCAATCTATCTTCTTAACTTGTTCTTCAGATGCTTTAGTAGATGGTTCAAGCTCCTCTTGAATACCCATTTCAATGGCGATCTTTGGAGTCACCTTAGAAATGTCGACTTTGAAAAATAACTTCTTGATCAGATTCCGACACTGATAGAATCCGAAGTCGTATGCCTCCTCAGAGCTCTCAGTTATCTTGTCCTGAACTCTTTGGAGGCCTTGTACTACTCCACTGCCTTGGCCACTTTATCTTGTTCTTATCTAACTTGCTTTTTAAGAACTTCGATGGCTTTCTCATGAATCTTATTGTCCTTTATTGCCTCCTAAAGTCTCAATTCCAGCTCCTCATTCTCCTTGGCCTGTTCATGTAGCTCGAGGATATGCATCTCCTAATCATTTATTTTTCGCTGAACATCCAGAAGATTCTGGTTCCTTTCCTTCAGCATAGTCATCTTCTCATCTAGTTATTTTTTTGAGTCCTTCTGCATGCTTAGACTCCTTCTCAACAAGCTGAGACTTCTCCTCAGCTTTCTTTTCAGCCATCTTTTTCTGTTCCTCGACGGCGAGCATATTATCATCCATGACCCTTTTATTCTCTACAAGCCAAGTCATGTTCTCATACATGACCTGAAAGTCAACAGTGACTTGCACAAAGGAATAATAGATCGGTTAAACACCGATGAAAAAAAAAGGGAGAGAAGCTTACATGCATGAGATGCTCAAAGCCATGATTCATAATCTCCTCCAATTTATTCTTTCAGCATGCCTCCATATCGACCTTCAGTGATATCGAAGTAAGAAGATTGCGACCAAGTCGAGGTCACCCCAGCAGAGACATCCACTCGACGCTGTCTTCTTCAGCCGAAGTTGACAGTGCCATGGTGGAGGTAGGTTTTTTATTTGATTTTGGAGATGCGGGATGAGCATTGTCCTTGTCCCTCAGTTTCCTCGCATCGATTGGTGGGCGAGGTGAAGGCTTGGATGATGGTGCCCAACGTGGATTGCTTTGTGCAACTCTTAGAGAGTCATCTTTCCTCGAAGTGGATGGAGATGGAGTGACTAAAGATCGGGAAGGCACCCGAGCTATAGGAGGATTCACACCTTTAATTCTCTTCGGTGTGAGGGCAAGAGAAGCTTGCTTTGGATCCTCCTTCCTCTTCTTTGCATTTGTCAGCTTCTTCAAGTCGAACTTCATTTCTGCACAAAGAAGTATACTTAGAAAAAGTAAGAAGATGTAAAAGAAAGAAAGTCAAAAGAGAAATATATCGATTTATCCCGAAGAGAGAACAGGCTGATACCAACATCATACAATATCTGATCATCAACAAGCCTTGATAGCTTGGGCACTGCCATGGTAATCAGAGATGTGTGAGCCTCCTCATCTCCGGAGAGAATTTCATAATGGGAGTTTACTTAGTGTCTGGATGCCCCTAGGAAGATCTAAAATCTCATGGAATGGGAGCTCGGACAAAAAAGAAATGACGTTTCCAGCTATGAATGGAGGAAAGAAGGCCAGATCTAAATTTATAATTTTTTCAAGGAGAAAAGTACTACCAATCTTTCTCATGCGGATGTTTCTTCAAAACTACTAAACACCTAAAGAGGCAAATCCTAAGCTCTATATGTTGGAAGTTACATATTATTATGAATACTATGATCATCTTAATGGCATTTGGGGTCACCTGAGTAAGATGGATCCTATAAACGTCAAAAATATTACAAAAAAAAGATATAGTGAAAATCAAAATTCAGATCGAAGGGCTTCGTTATAGAAAGCTATGCAGTCTTCTGGAAGTTCAGAAATCTGACCTTCTGGACCAAGCATCAACATCTCGTACTCATCAGAGATGTCATATTTTTTCGAAGAGTCATCAGGTTCTCCTTGATCAGAATGGATTCCTCAATTTTCGAATTGAAGTAGTCCAAGAGACCGCATACAGGAGATTCTGCATGCTGTTTTGGACTCCCCTGATCTACGAGATTGACATTTGGATTTTTTTCGAAGACTTTCTATCTCAAAATCTAACAAAGACTAGGTCGATCGAATCCTTGGGTCATCTACAACCTCCTTCCCCTTATCACCCCAAGTGGATATATTTTCCTAGAGATTTTTCTAAAGAAAAATGAAAAGGAAAAAACTTGAAGAATGGAAAAAGAAAGGAGAACTGAAGCAGAAAGGCTCAAAATAGAAAAAAAATTTTCTACCTAAGAAAATTCTGATGAGACTCTCTCAGAGATGAAAAAAAATCTCTTTTTCTCCACCTCCGGTGAACTCCTAGTTATCTCTGATGGCCATTGAGCACGGAGAGACCTCTGGAGAAAAATCGACAGCACCTCCGTAAGAAAATAGCGAAGATAAACAGTTGTTCTGAAATGAAAGTCTTTTACAGGCAAATCAACGATTCAAATGAACTGATCCTATTGTCGATTTGTGACATTTGGTGCTAATCTAACGACTTTGTTAGCTGATAGTTCGACACATCTTCATCAGATTTTGCCACGTCGAACCGATCCATGATCAGACTGATTAATTAATCAGGTACTAACAAATGGTAGATATCTATTTGATATTTTTAAAACCACCTTTTCAGATAATAATGGTGGAAAGATCTGCCGTATCACTTTCAGAAAGGAGCGCACGTCTCTCCATTTTCAATTAAGTAATAAATTTTGGTATTATCAAGATACAACGCATTTACTTCTGACGGCAAAAATTGACAGATATTTCTACTTTCCATATCCGATCTAATAACTGTCACTCTGGATATAGAAAGTCAGGAGCAAAATATTGGTGCACTAAATCAACCTCATGCCATGTGGCATCATCATATGAGATCATCGAATTATCGATCTCAAAGTATAGAGTTGCAATGAATAAACTGGCTAACGAAATAGTAAAAAGATCGAAAGTTTACTGACTTGAAGGAAGGTACATTGGTAATACCTATATTTAAAATATTAGTTTCAAGTAACTAAATGACCGATCTCCTCTGGTACACATCAGTTTATAACCGATGTAAACTCCTACATTATCTACAGCAGTCATCTTGTGGAATTTGTCTATAAGCTCTGCAACTAAGTCATAGCTGGCCACGATCTTATATACAACTAGCCATATAACTGGCAGATACAGTTAAGTATGACCTCACTTCCAGCTAATACATACAGCTATACTCTAACTCATTTATAGCTGCCTATAATCGTTTAACAAACTCTTCTAATGACCTAACAAACTTTATGAATAGAGGGCCAGGGATCCTCTGATGGTAAGTTTCAAATCCTAATTTCAAAACTAGAGTGAGACTATGCCAATGGAAACTTTGTCAATTCTTGAATAAGGATTCTAGTTCTTACTTAGTCCAATTTCTTCAGTTCCATGCGAACCCTTTTCTTATGCTCTACTATTTTTCACTTACTATTCTCAAACTCAAGAATGACTTAAGTATTGAAGGGTCAATAATCGGAAAATCCCCATCCAATTTTTTGACTTATTTTATAGGTTTTTTCGAAGGTATTTCAGATCGAACTACTACTAGCCTCCAAGCTCGGCTTCGTCTGATCTGTCCCAGTCTCAGATTTTAAATCTCGCAGCAATAGAGAGCATACCAACGAACCTTCTATCTTTCTAAAGTTTTTAAATTTGTGCCAACCACCTGAAATAAGATTTCACAGAAATCAACTTCTTAAACACTCTCTTTGCCCTCATCCACAAAAAAATAAAAAAAGAAAAAAAAAATCTTTTCCTTTTCATATGTGCATCCCAGTCCCAATTGTCCTGTCGCCCTCCTCTTTTTTTTTTTCCTTCCTCTTTTCTCATCAAGCGCCACCATCACCACACAACTGCCACCACTGACTTCTACTCTGTTATGGTCCAATGACCATCCCGCCGGTGACCTTCCTCCTCTTTCTTTCTCTTCCTCTACTTACCTTGCTCATGCTCACCTACCCTAGGTCCTCTTTCCTTCTCTCGTCTGTCTCTAATTTTTCCGTTCGTTCTTTTCTTGATTTATTTGCGAAGCTAGGAAGTTGGTATATTGATTTAGAAAGTGATTTTTTATTTATTAGAAATATTTGGATAATCAATATATTAGTTTCAGAAACTGACCTATAAGTTGCCCTTTGGAATGTATATCTCAAGCATTAACAGCTTGCTAAAAGCTTTTTCTTATCTGTGGTTTTTAGTTACCTACAGGACGTTCAGCTCACCCTCACTCTCTTTTCCAAAACTCAAGTTTCAGGAGATCACAAGTTGTGGTTGGGATGAAAGCATAGAGCATCCTAGATTCAGTTAGACCCGACCTTGCCATCATAGTTTTGTTTTCGAACCATTTGCGATACTGTGGCTTTTCACAACTCGTGGAACTCTAAGTGTTGTAGATCAGGGCCGAGGGATGGGAAATGATATTTACCGGATTATAATCTCTGAAATTCGTCTAGTATGACTTATCAAATTGGTAGGAGCCTTTATTCCTCGACCTAATTCTGCTTTACCCCATTCACAGACGACCTACTGAAGTTCGTATACCATCGACTTATCTCAGCCACTAAGAGGACAAGTATCTACTCCATGAACTCTTGTACCTCGGCCAAATGACATACTAAATATCGGCTTAGACGACCTATTGAAGATCAGCTATGGCCGAGTTAAGTTCTTCACCAGATACGATTCCTCTTCAAACAGAAAAAGTTCAGATAAAATAGAATTCCACCGCGATCAAATCTCCCGTGAAAGAAAAGTTCTTCTCCGAATCAATTTATGCGACAAATTCAGAAATCATAAGGATTTTGAGATGGATACAACTCAAACTCCTCTATAAATTAAGACTACATAATCCTTTCTGTTGGTGCAAAAATTCACTTGCGCCGGAGAAGCTGGAGTCGGGGAAGTCGCGGTCGCCGCCGGAACCTGCAAGGGAAGTCTAAACCGGAGGTGCGGTTGCTCCGGCAAGACCCTCCGATGCTCAAGTCAGTTCTCTGCCTCAACAAGAATGGAGCGTTCGAACGGAGAATTTAGCAGAGTTTTGAGATAAGAAATGAGCTTATAGAATAACGCATCTGGGTCCCCCTTTTATAGGCGGAGGAGGTAACGGATTGATGGTGACATTTGTAACCGTCTGGTAGTGGGCCGCCCGTAGTCAGAGGGATTTTATTGCGAAGAGTAGTGGAGCGAAATCGTGGCTATCGCCGTAGCTCGCCACGTGGAATCAGTTGCGAGGAGTGGAGCAGCATCCGTTGTCGTGACTTGCCAACGGATGGGAGAATCATGCGGTATCCGTTGCAGGAGGTGGAGCAGGATCGTGGCCGTTATTGCGGCCTGCCATGAAGTAGTGGAGTCACGCAGCACCTGCCGCAGGGAGCGGAGCAGAATCATGGCCGTTGATACAGCCTGTCAGAGAGTAATGGGGTCGCGCAGGGTCCGCCACAGAGAGTGGAGCAGGGCTGCGACCGTTACTGTGGCCTGTCAGGGGTGATGGAGCAGTGCGGGATCCGTTGTAGGAAGTGGAGCAGTGCTGCCAAGGGGCGCAGATCTATCGGCTGAAGCTCGACAGCGGTCGGAGTCCGACCTCTGTAGGAATCCGGGCGGAGTCTTCCTGTAATCAAAGTTAAAGGTGAGGCCCGGCTCACGTAGGAGTCCGGACGGGGTCTACCAGCAGTTGACGTTGAGGACGGAGCCCGACTCCCGTAGGAGTCCGGGCGGAGTCTGTTTGCGGTCGGAGTTGTCGGCAGAGTCCGGCTCCCGTAGGAGTCCGGACGCAGTCTGTTTTACAGCCGTTGGAGTCGAGGGCGAAGTCCGGCTCCCGTAGGAGTCCGGACGAAGCTTGCCAGTAGTTGACGTTGAGGATCGAGCCCGGCTCCCGTAGGAGTCCGGGCGGAATCTCCTTGCTGTTGAAGTCGTCGGCGGAGTTCGGCTCCCGTAGGAGTCCGGACGAAGTCTGTCTGCAGCCGCTGGAGTTGGGGACGAAGTCCGGCTCCCGTAGGAGTCCGGGCGGAGCTTGCCAGTAGTTGACATTGAGGACCGAGCCGGCTCCCGTAGGAGTCCGGGCGGAGTCTGCTTGCGGTCGGAGTTGTCGGCGGAGTCCGGCTCCCGCAGTCTGTTTTGCAGCCGTTGGAGTCGAGGGCGAAGTCCGGCTCCCGTAGGAGTCCGGGCGGAGTCTTCCTGCAATCAAAGTTAAAGGCCAAGTCCGGCTCCCGTAGGAGTCCGGACGGGGCTTACCGGCAGTCGTTGTCGAGGATGGAGCCCGACTCCCATAGGAGTCCAGGCGGAGTCAACTTGTTGAAGTCGTCGGTGGAGTTCGGCTCCCATAAGAGTCCGGACGAAGTCTGTCTGCAGCCGCTGGAGTTGGGGACGAAGTCCGGCTCCCGTAGGAGTCCGGACGAAGCTTGCCTTTAAGGTCGGCCTTGCTGGCGGAGTTGTTGATTTTGTTGAGGACTTCGGCTAGGGGAGTTGTTGATGTTGAGGACGGAGCCCGGCTCCCGTAGGAGTCCGAGCGGAGTCTGCTTGTGGTCGGAGTCGTCGGCGGAGTCCGGCTCCCGTAGGAGTCCGGACGCAGTCTGTTTTGCAGCCGTTGGAGTCGAGGGCGAAGTCCGGCTCCCGTAGGAGTCCGGACGAAGCTTGCCAGCAGTTGACGTTGAGGACGGAGCCCGGCTCCTGTAGGAGTCCGGGTGGAGTCTGCTTGCGGTCGGAGTTGTCGGCGGAGTCCGGCTACCGTAGGAGTCTGGACGCAGTCTGTCCGCAGCTGTTGGAGTCGAGGACGAAGCCCGACTCCCGTAGGAGTCCGGACGAAGCTTGCCAGCAGTTGACGTTGAGGACGGAGCCCGGCTCCCATAGGAGTCCGGGCGGAGTCTTCCTTTGAGGTCGGCATCGCGGGCAGAATCGTTGATTCTGTTGAGGACTTCGGCTGGGGGTATCTTATACCCAACACTAGTCTCCCTACTTCCGAGTTTGAATTTCGAACGCAGGAAGTACAGAGAGATGGGCACAGCCGAAGCCGTCCCCCTGCATCCTGTGCACTGCCGCCCCCAGATATTTTGGCATTTAATGTGTGCACGCCAGAGCCCGCTTTCCGGTGAAGGCGACCTGAAGAGTCTTTTCGGAACCCCTGTCAGAACGCGATCCCAAGCGTCGTGCTACAAAAATTTGCGAACGATCAATCCTCGATAGCGGTGGAGGGGACATGCGGGACGCGTGGCACGCACCAGTTGGCCCAGGAACACCTGCCGCCATAGCTGCGCTAGGATCCGTCGGCTATTTAAACCCCCTAATCTCCCTTCAAGGCTTCATCCTGTTGATAGGACGGTACCTTTCTTTCACCTGAGAGCCTAGCTACTCAGCTACTTCTCTTGCACCAGTCCCTACCTTCTTCAGCCCCCCACTTCTTCTCTGAGGGTTCCCACACCATGTCTTCTACCCCGGAGGCCCTCCTTGAGGGGATATCTAGGGCTTGGAGGAAGGCGAGGAGGAGAACAGCGGCCGGTGAGGATCCCCGTCGTTTCAAAGGAGGCTCAAGGAAGAATTTTTTCAACAACAGGGGTTTAATAACGGGGGTCGCCGGTAAAGTTATTCTGCCCGAGAATTTCGGAGTAGCAAGGCGGGGTGATACCGGTCGAGAGGGCAGAGCCGCCGCCGCAAGCTGTGGCGGGATCCTTGATGCCGCCAGGGCCGAGGGACCAGAAGCGGTCGGCGTTGATGGTGGGGCAGTGGAACTTGTTGCGGGGACGGTGGAAGTAGCGCATACCGATCTTGCCGGAACATTTTGGGTGGCGGCTGTCGCGGAGCATTCGGAGGCGGAGCATATCCTTGACATCACCGCTGCCTCCAAAGTGACTCCGGCTCTTCTTGAAACAGGTCTTCGTCACTGCCGCCGTTGCCTTTACAGCCCCCGGGAATCTATCCCACCCTTTTCCCCTAGGGTT